>NC_142933.1:94903709-94908709 GCF_046866305.1 Octopus bimaculoides
AGGTATGTGTGGATATGTGTGGGTATGTATATGCATTTGTATATCTGAGTGTGTGCGTGTGAGTGTATATGTGACTCTGTGTGTGTGTATGTGTGTGTGTGTCTTCACCTGTGCTAAGAATGAAAATAAATGTTCCCTTCCCATTTCTATGTCTGTTTGACTGTCTACATAGCATGCATGTGTTTTCATAGAATGAATTCTTGTTTAGACAGCTGTTTGCATAGCATAACAAACATGACAGAGTACAATACGTTTAAGCAGTAACAAAAGTAATAAAATCGTTATCTATTCTTACAAGTGAGCGCTAGCAGGAAACTGCAGTTGCTAAGCGGAAGAAGAGAAATATGTGTTTCGAGCCGACGACGGAGCACATGTGTTATCGTCTAAGCTTGTTAGAAAGTCTAATACAAAAGAAAGAGTGGCAAACCTGGTTATTTGATATAAAAGTTGTTGCTTCTCAACCGCTTAGTTCCAGGTTTGATGCCAATATGCGTAATCTTGGGCATGTGTCTTTCGCTATAGGTTCGGATTGACAAATCCATTGTGAATGAAATCCGTTTGACCAAAACTACATGGGTGCCTGACCTATCTATCTATCTATCTATCTATCTATCTATCTATCTATCTATCTATCTATCTATGTAGGGGAGGTGCGACGACGATCTCGGGCAGAATCTGGGTGTCGACGAGGAACACCTGACCCGCCTGTTCAGGACAACTTTCGGGCCGGGACCTATGGACAACCACCAGAGATCCCTGGCCTGGCAATGCTATCGAGAAGCATTACCCGTTCGGGATAAGCTTTACAGACACGGTTCGAGACACACCGGACCGACATGCCCGAGATGCGGTCAGAGCGACGAAACCGTTCTGCACGCACTCGTGCAGTGTCCAAAGATTTCCGACCTGTGGGCTTATGCCGAACGGCTGCTGTCACGTGTGGGACGAGTCCGCCTGTCAGCCGAGTCTATTGTGCAAATTGCTCCACCACCGTCCCTCAACAGGGAAGGCAAGGCAGTGTTCATCATACTGGTGGCCATGGTGAAAGAATGTGTGTGGTGGACCCGAGCGAAAGGATTAGAGACGAAAACTTACCTCTCTGGCCAATCGCTCATCAACTTTTTCAAGTATCACTTGAAAAGGAAGGTGAGAATAGAGAGACAGTTTTTGTCTCGTGAAAGTTTCATTAAAAGGTGGGTAAATGTAGCAAAGATGGTGCGTGCGAGTGACGATACCTCTTTGAGCATGATCCTGTAAATCGAAAAAAAAAAAAAAAAAAAGAGACAGAGAGCACTTCGCTCTCATGTGTCTATTCCCTGCTGAGGTTACCATGGTCTTTTCCGTAGGCTTTTCTCTCCATGGATAAGCCTAATGTTACCCCATTTTACACAATTGACATTTTCTGTGATATACGATACCCCCATTTTTTTTTTTGCCCCTACCGATCCCTTTTGATCGGATTTTTTTTTTTTCTTAAAGAAAAGCTCTACAGTTGTATTTGTCCCCTCTGTGTGCAGCCCTGTGTGGCTAATAAAAGAAAGTTATCTATCTATCTATCTATCTATCTATCTATCTATCTATCTATCTATCTATCTATCTACCTATCTATCTATCTACCTATCTATCTATCTATCTTAGCGGCATTTCGTTCATCTTAATCGTTATCACGCCGGGAAAAATGCTTAGCATCATTTCAGTCAAATTTACATTCTGAGTTCAAATTCCGCCGAGACTGAGTTTGCCTTTCATCCTTTCGGAGTCGATAAAATAAGTACCAGTAAGTCGGTGCAATCGATTTCCTCTTCCCACCAACCTGCTGGCCTCGTGCCTAAATGTGAAATCAATGTTTGTTTAATTTAGAGTTTGTTGACCAAAAGTGACATCCACGGTTTTGGTGAAATCAGAAAAGGCTTTGGAACCAGAAGTTCTGGATAAATCGATGCTGTATGTGTATGGGAATACCACAAAATGAACGATTGTGTAACGTCAAGGGATGAGCAGAGAAATATGATGGTGGATAAGACAGCGGGAGAAGATTGTGTTGCTTGTTGTGCATATAAGGACGCTCTTTGTTAAGCTAAGGATTTTGATTGAGCCGGGGTTGCCGTGATATTAGTTGCAAATCTAAGAATCCCGCTAACTTATTAAAAGAAATATCTACCAGCTTCAAAGTTATAATTTTGCTCTTGTGCTAAATCTTACATGAGCAAATGTCACGATAAATCTTTGTTACACACACACACACACACACACACACACACACACGTATTCATCTGTCGGAGCTATGAGGACTGTATAGTCATCTGTAAGATGACTGATCGCGGTAACTTTCATTAAAGTGAATAAGAATTGCGTCTCGTCGACCTCATTATCTCCTTTCTGACCATCTCCAGTCCGTGACAAAAGCGGGTCATGACGATTGAGAATGAAGATGGGTGAAGTAGATGACCATAATGTCTTACTTGCGTCTCATCCTGTTCTCAGCACTCTACAATGCGTTGGTGTAAACGTCTTCTCCGTTGAACCATGAAAGTTTCTTCAGCAGAATCCACCGGAACCAGTCTTGAAATGTGTACATAGGCAAGCCCTAATATGCTAATTAAAACCCTGGAACGTTCCTCAAAACCCTGGAACTTCCGAACCAGTGCCTCACTTCCGGATCCAGTTTTAAGACATATCCAGGGCATCACACACACACACACCCACACAGGGCCGGGCAAAAGTCACCTGACAGTAAATCAAAACCCATTTAATTCCAAGATGAAAAACAAAAAATTATTTTGAGACTTCGCTAATAAACAAAGTCTGAAAAACAACAACAACAACAACAACAACAACAACAACAACAACAGCAGCAACAACAACAAACCGGTGATTTTCACTCACGCCATTCAATTGTTAAACATTCATAATTGGAATGTATAAATAAAAATTGAATATTAAGTATTTATGGAATTTTGATTCACTGTCGGGCGACTTTTGGCCAACCATGTATATATATAGAGAGAGAGATCTATTTCACGCACGCATTCTCTTTATTATAAGCTGTACAAAGTCATTTTTCAATGGTCTTAGAAAAGAATTTCTTTGAATTGAAACAAAAATAGTCTTGTACATACTGGTAGGACATTTGTAACTGTGATGACGACATTGGCTAAATATATTAAAATTTCGTTTTCTCAAAAACACAGACGAAACCGTTTCATTAGTCTTTAAAGATGAAATCCACAAAAGGCTTTTTAAAAAGAACACCAAGTGATGTAATCAATGTTTAAACAGAATGACAAATACGTGGTCTTGTATACGGACTTTCTTAAGATCCAATAATGCCAGGAATTCATTAGAGATCACGTGGAGAATATATCTCGTTTGTTTTTCATGTTTAACTTGATCACAGTTTTGGAGAGTGGACGCAACTACTTAGAGACATTAGATTCAGTCACGCAGTAGGCTAATAAAAATATTCCGTAATACAAAAGTCACGAAGGCCATTGAATATTTCATATTTATCTTGTATGTCAAGAGGAGAAAATAAACCTCTGCATGTGATGGTGGTGGTGGTGGGAGAACGTTTCTTTAAATTGCCGGCTACAACTAGCAGCTAAACTAGCTGGCAACTATACTAGCTGGCAACTATACTAGCGAGCAGCTGAAACAACAAGAGTCAGTCGTTAGTGATAGTAGAAAAAAAAAAAAAAAAAAAAAAAAAAAAAGGACAAAAACAAAACAAAACAAAACAAAATAATCAATAATACATATGAAGTGAGGAACAGCGACTATAAGCCTTAACGACCGAGACTATCTTAATTTGAATTTTTAAATTATTGGTGACAACTCCAGTCATGTTCCGGTCTTATTTGACCTTCTCAACCAAACATAACTCTAACTGTAATTATTAATGATCCCTTATCATTTATTTGGTAAGGTAACAAATTGACATAGTCGTTAGAACATCGGATGAAATGTCATGCGGCATTTTATCCGTCTTTATGCCCTCTGAGTCGAACTCCTGTCGAGGTAAACCTTGCCTTGCATCCTTTCTAAATCGAAATAAAGTACTTATTCAGCAACTGGGTCAATTCTTCTCCTCCCTTCTGTCTATCCTCCTCGAAAGAAACCAGCCGTGTTCAGGCTAAAAGGGGGATAGGCTTCGTTAAGTTTTAAGTACACAAGACGCACCGAATAGTCAAACAGCTTTGCTACGATTCCACTAGGAGTCAAGGGACAAAAGAAAGGAGAATTTTGTCAAATACGGCGAAGAAAGCAATGTTTCGCTGAAGTGACCTCATAAGACATAAACATGTCCTGAGTTGTTACACATAATTTTCACAATAAAACTGAAATAATGATACAAGTCATTGCGAAAAGGGTTTCTTCCATTTTCATATAAAGAGTATTAGTTATTAATTAAATTTCCTTCATCACTACATTAAGTATGACACTATCTTAACGAGAGACAGGCTTGATGGTGAAATCCTATCCATTAGCAATTAGTTCCTAAATGAAATTCACTCAGCTGTTATAAATCCACAACATGCAGTTGCTACTGCATTAAATTAGAACCTGTGTGTGTTAATGTATGTTGTTCTTCATCTTGACATCTTTGTTGTGTTACGCATATAATTGAAATATTGTTTTCTGTTTATTTCTTTTTCATTGTCGGGAATAAAATTACAACAGTCGTATGATACTTTCATCTAAACAAATAGATAAATAGATAAATAAATAAATACCGTTAGGGAGCAGAAGATAGCCACAACAGTAAGGAACCAAAGTTACCTAGATTCGGAACCTCACTGTTTGTGTTCAATATCTGTTGGAATTAACTAGACCGTTCATCTATCTGTGGTCGCTTAAGTACATTGTAGAAATTCAAACTTTTGTTTCTCTCCGTTGGAGGCAAAATAAAAACAAACAAACAAAAAGAAAAGAAAAGAAAAGAAAAGTAAAAGGACGCGCGCATAATTGTCGTAGACTCTTCGGAACTAGGCAAGCGCGAG
>NC_142933.1:94911209-94931209 GCF_046866305.1 Octopus bimaculoides
CAAAGTGTCTGTAGGAATTGCGTATGCGTGGCAATATGTATGCACGTTATGAATACAGGCATACCTACGTATATGTATGTATATATGGACGTATATGTACGTGCATGTATGTATGGACGTTTATTCGTGTGCATGTAAGTATTTATATATCGTTGTCATATCCGATTTTAATAAACGTATAATTAGTCTCCTTGAGGAAATAGGTCACGTGATCAAACCGCAGGGCTTTCGTCAGCTTGGAGTGATTATTGAACCGTGCTACTTTCATGGCATACCAGGATGCGCTTACGTCACCGTCTTCCTTTGCGTGCAGTCGAGCGTTTGCATGCATGAATTTGGTTTACGTGCATACGCGCGCACGCTCATTCGCACATTCAACGCGCGCGCGCACACACACACACACAGAGGCACGCTCACAAACGACTTTCCATATAGAGGAATGCCTGTACATGCAGGAATTTTCATGCACACATAATACAGAATTTCCATACATATACAGCAACTTGTGTTTGAAGACACACGATGAGCACACAAACACGCGCACACACACACACACACACACACACACACACACACACACACACACACGCACACACACACGCACACGCACGCACGCACGCACGCATACACGCATGCACGCACGCACGAACACACACACAGGCGCACCAGCGTTCATCTTACCGATGTACGTGTGTGTGTGTGTGTGTGTGCGTGCGTGTGCGTTTGTGTTTGTGCGTCTGTGTGTATGTGCGCGCGCGTGTATTTGAGTGCGTGTGTGCGCGCGTGTGAATGGAGTATGGTCGCCGTGTGTCTGCAAGTACAAATTTCTGTCTCTCTCTCTCTATTTATATATATATATGAAGATTCTCGCACGTACATAAATTCGTCAAAATGGATAGACAGAGACAAGCAGGCGTTATGAATTTCCAGTTTGTGTGCGCATAAATATACTTATGTGTGTCTGTATACGTGCCTCTGTATATGTGTGTATGTGCCGCTGTATACGTGCCTCTGTGTGTGTGCTTATTTCTTTATATGTGTGCTTATGTGTGTAGACGTTTATACACTTAAAAAAGAAGATAGACTTGTCTATCCGTTTGTGCATGTTTTTGCGAATGTGTACATCTCGTGTGCATAGGTATGTGAGACGGAAACCGAAAGCTTGAGAATAGAAGAACAACACCTCAACAAGTAGTTACGCAAAATAATTTCAGCATGATGAAGCCGGTTACTGCTACATCCACTTTGGATGTGTGTGTAGGAGGTGTGTGTGTTGTGTGCGCGTGTGTGTGTGTTGGATTGCGTGATGCATAACTGGAGGGAAAACACGTGTGATACAGTATGAGTCAAGAAACCTGATTTTCCCCTTTAGCATCAATACTTTTCAAGACTGCTGGAGGGAACGACACATTCACTCGCTCACTCACTCACTCACGTACGCACGCACACACAGACACGCGCACACACACACACACACACACACACACACACACACACACACACACACACACACACACACACACAAACTCTTACACTCACTCCCACATGCATCGCGCTTATATACATATGTTTCTGTGGGCATATATTTCTTTTGTATATATTTCTGGCAGTAAAAATACTGTCCGAAAGTATTGAAACCATCATGATCTTTAGACGACAGCTGATGCAGGGCAGTGCGTTTTGTGAGGTGGACTTTACGCACGTACATATACACATCCATCGCGCATGCGCTTACAAACACACATCCGTGTAGTTAAGATGTTCGCTTCACATCTCATGATTTCCAGTTTAATCACATTCCGCGGTACCTTGGTCAAGTATCTCCTACTACATTTCTTGAATAATCAGCGCATTCTTTGAGTGGAATGGGTCTAGGACGTGGTCTTACTCGGTCACGAGATGACTTCCATCATATCTTTTATCTCTCATTCGTTTCAGTTGTCAGATTGCAGCCATACTGGGGCATTACCTTGAAGAATTTTAGTCGAACAAATCGTCTGGCAATTGTTCTATCGGCTGAAGAACATCAGTTGTCAAGCGTGGTTTGGAACAAACACAGGCAAAAGACAAACGCACACAAAGTCACACAGACTCACACACACACACACATACACATACACACACACACACACACACACACACACACACACACACACACACACACACACACACACACACACACACACACATGTACATACTTAGATAAGTTTCGGCCATGTCTAATTTACTAGTACCACATGGAAGAGATACACAGTCAGCTCTTGGGCACTATAGCCCATTCGAACAGTGAGTTTTTGTTTTTAGAGACATATCCGGATGTGGGTGGTTTGTCTGGTATTTGTTGGAGGTAATCATATAGGGACCGTTTGAGTACCGTGAAATGACTTTCTTCCTTTATGTGGGCTGGCACAATGCTGAAGAGAATAGAGCCAGTTGAGGTGAAACAGTTCTGCTGTAGTGTTGTGATATGATATGAACATAATTTCAGTAGTTAACGGATGGCACGGAGGCCAAGCCTCGGATGAATTTTAAAGATGATACCTATATCATTTGGGCAATGTTGATGGAATATTTTCCACATCATACAGATGATATAACGCTCACGGAGGGGCTGGAGGGAGTAAAGCCTGAGCTTTTTGAGTCGATCCCAAAAGTCAAAGGCTTGTCATGTCATCTATTTTCTTTGTAATTGGTCTTTGGGGAGCTTCAGTTTCCATAACATTCTGTATCATATGGAGGGACCGCTGCGGACGTCAGTATTCCACGTGAGGGCGAGCAAAAGTAGAGTAAAATAGAATAATGGTCAAGGCGTCTCTAGAATGGAAAGTCCTGAGGATCCAGGAGCACGCCCTCCGAGCCGTACCAACTTTGTTGTTTATATGAGCATATATAATAGGCGCAGGAGTGGCTGTGTGGTAAGCAGCTTGCTGACCAACCACATGGTCCCGGGTTCAGTCCCACTGCGTGGCACCTTGGGCAAGTGTCTTCAACTATAGCCTCGAGCCGACCAAAGCCTTGTGAGTGGATTTGGTAGATGGAAACTGGAAGAGGCCCGTCGTATATGTTTATATATATATATATATATATATATATATATATATATATATATATATATATATATATATATATATATATATATATATATATACATACACATATATATGCATGTGTGTGTATATGTTTGTGTGTCTGTCCCCCCAGCATCGCTTGACAACCGATGCTGGTGTGTTTGCGTCCCCTTAACTTAGTGGTTCGGCACAAGAAATCGATAGAATAAATATTAGGCTTACAAAGAAGCCTAGTACTTATTCTGGGGTCGATTTTCTCGACTATAAAGGCGGTGCTCCAGCATGGCCGCAGTCAAATGACTGAAACAAGTAAAAGAGTATATATATATATATATATATATATATATATATATATATATATATATACACAACGCGCTTCTTTCGGTTCCCGTCTATCAAATTCACTACAGTAGAAACACTTGCCCAAGGGGCCACATAGTAGGACTGATCCCAGAACCATGTGGTTGGGAAGCAAACTTCTTACCACACAGCTACGTCTGCACCTATATATATATCTGTGTGTGCGTGTGTGCGTGCACGCACGTACAATCATAATTATGGCATCTTTCAGTAATATATGTTATTTAATGCGTACATACGTGTGTATATATGTATTCAGTGCTTATGCGCTCGTAGGTTCGTATGTACACATGCCTGTATATGTGCGTGATAGCTGTATATGCGTGCATGCGTTCGTGTTCACGTGCGTGTCGCATCTGCATGCTTGCTCGCATGTGTTCGTGTTGGTATGATTGTTGTATTCACGAGTTAATGCTTTTTTTGGTGAGAAACGCCCGCGCGCATGCGTGTTGTGCAATTGTGACTGCAGTTTTCTAAAAAAAAGAAATTTGTATGAATGAATGAATGAATGAAAATAGAGCTGGACACGTGAGAAGTGTAAATATGTGTGTTAGTGTATGTATACGTGCGAGCTTGTGTTTGTGTGCGCGTTTGAATATGTGTATATGTGTAGTTAACTGAACGTGTTTTGAGTGTGAATACGCGAGCATGTGAATACATGAATATGTGTGTATCTGTCTGTCGATGACTGACTCAGTGCCCAATGAATGTGTTTGCGTTATGTTTGTGTGTGCGCATATGCGTACATGAGTCACTGCCGAACTGTATGCGTGTGTGTATGCAAGAGCATATTTATATATGTACACACACACACACACACACACTCATATATATGTAGCGAGTTAACACTAGTTGGTGCTTAGGAAGTAGAAGTGACAGCAGCATGAAGGGGAGTAAGAAGTATAGAGAGAGAAAAAAGAGAAAGTGAGAGACGAGCGGGATATTCTGACAGGTGGCGCTAGTGGTGGCGGAGGTGGTGATACGCGAGCTGTCAGGTTGTTGTTGCTGGATTTCCTCTTTCTGACAAGTCTTCTCTCCCCGCCCCTCTCTAATTTATCTTGTGTCACCGCCTCCCCTTCCTCTGTGTTTGTTACAACAGCATCGTCGTCATCGTCGTCACCGTCGTCACCATCGTGAGGACGATAATCGCCGCCAGGTTACTCGCCTTGCTGCGCTAGAAATAGCAGCCGAATTTTTCTTTTAGTCAAGTTACAGGGACCTCTGAGATTTGTTGTACGGGTTGGTAGAGAGGGAGGGCGGTATCCTCAAACCGGAGACCAGTGGATTCCGTCTGGTGGTGTCGGTGATATTAAATCCGACCATGGTGGGATTTGAATACAGAAAATAAACAATCGGAACAAACACCGCAAGGTATCAGGTCCGACATTGTTACTATTCAGACTAATCTACCACCCTGGATTAGCTCTTTATTTATCGACAGCAACAACAACAACAATAATGATAATAATTCTTTCTATTATAGGCACAAGGCCTGAAATTTTGGGGAGAGGGGATGAGTCGATTACATCAGCGACCCCAGTGCGTAACTGCTACGTATTTCATTGACTCCGAAAGATAAAAAGCAAACTTAACCTTGGCGGAATTCGAACTCAAAACGTGAACACAGACGAAGTACCGCTAAGCATTTCACCCGGCGTGCAAACGATCCTGCCAGCTCGTCGCCTTAAATAATAATAATAATAATAATAATAATAATGATAATAAAAAAAAAAAAAATCTTTTCTACTCCAGGCACAAGAACCGAAATTTTTTGGGGAGTGGGGGGGGGGGAGAGGTCGATTAGATCGACCTCAGTATGCAACTGGTAATTAACTTCTCGACCTCGAAAGGATGAAAGGCAAAGTCGACCTCGGCGGAATTTGAACTCAGGACGTAAAAACAGACGAAATGCCGCTAAGCATTTCGTCCGGCGTGCTAACGTTTCTACCAGCTCGCCGCCTTACTCTACTACTACTACTACTACTACTACTACTACTACTACTACTAATCCTTCCTACTATAGATACAAGGCCAGGAATTTCGGGGGAGGGGACTAGTCAATTAGATCGATCCCAGTGTTTTAATGGTAGTTAATAACAACAACAACAACAACAGCAACAACAACAACAACAACAACAACAACAACAATAATAATAATAATAATAATAATAATAATAATAATAATAATAATAATGATAAGAATGATAATAATAATAATAATAATAATAATAATTTATTTCTTTATTGCCTACAGAGAGGCTAAACAGAGGGAACAAACAAGGACAGACAAAGGGTTAAAGTCGATGGAGGTGCTGGACTCGCCATTCGAAAACATAAGGACACAGATATTGAGTCCTATAGCCAGCTGGAAGCGATGTTTCCTGGGGCTAAACAAAAGTAACAATCGTCCCTTCCAGGACAGCCACATTATGTTGACAAATAGTCTTTACTTTAAAGGACTGTTACTGAATATCTCGCCTTGAAAGATTTAGAAATATCTCGTTGCTCACTTTTATTCTACTTCTTTTCCTCCCCTCCTTTTCCCTCTGCTACTCTTTCTCTTCACACAGCCTTGGTCACGTGTATGCGGCTGCTATTTCTTTTCGTTCTTGGAATCACCAAGCTCACACGTACTTCTTTGCCCCTCCTGTACGTGCTTCACAACGTTCGAGACATACACACTTCACGTCTGGCTGTACAGCCTTTTTGTTTGCTTCTTTCACCGTTTCGTTTTCCTGTCTTGTTTTCCGTCCGCCACTACCCTCCACGAAAACAATTTAATTTGTGTTCGTGGGAAGAACCATTTTAACGATGCGTACTGCCTTAATTCTTCGAAACGCCGGAGTTTTAATGGTGGCAGCTGATGAAGGGGATGTTTCTATGTGGCCTGCTTGTTTGTTGCACCTTGTTTACCATTTTTGTCCTTGTTCTTTTGCCACGTCATGTACCCAGTTATGTATCTATATGTACATGTAGATGAACGTATATACATACATGTACATATATATGCATATACTCATATATTGTTTGTATCACGACAGAACGCACACGTTGCCTTTATACAATCAGTTTTAACTATATATATATATATATATATATATATATATATATATATATATATATATATATGTATGCGTGTGTGTGTAAATGGTTTTGTTCAATAATCTGTTGATTCTGACATGAGAGCAGATTTCATAATAAGAATTATCAACTAGAAATATATAAGCACAAAAGTTAACATTTCCTAGAAGGGATCAATTAAACTATCCCCTGTATTTGACTGGCACTTATTTAATCGACCCCGGAAGGATATGAAAAGCGAAGGCACTTCCGCACCCTCCCGGCGGAGTTTGAACTAAAAACGAGACGTAATTAAATACTGCAAAATTTCGCGTCCGATATTAGATTTGGAAGGTTTTATATTTCTCAGGAACTGTATTTTTTTCTTAGCCATTTTATGATAGGTGTCGATGGCAACTCGTCATTTTTATATATATATATATATATATATATATATATATATAGAGAGAGAGAGAGAGAGAGTTTATCGTCTGCAGTGTTAAGCAAAAACCCGAGTAATCAATATACTTTTGCAAGTTGGAATTCTATTTTCAAAAAATACGAAATATTAAAGCCAATCTGAAATATGCTTTTCAAACATGATTCAAGCGTTTCGTTGAAAATATTGCTATGGGAGAATTTCAGTACAAGTTCAAATTTCAACCTCAGCCTGTGTGTATGTATATATAATGATAAAGCAAATGATGGTCAAGCAGGTATTTATGGCATCAAAATATTATAAATAAGTTATGTAAATATAATTAATCAGGAAACGTGTCTATAATTGTCTATATTCGTAAGTAGATATTTAAAGATTTCATACACGAAAATCAAGAAGAGAGAAGAAAATTCACGGTAGTCCTTTACCGCTGTTTCAGGGATGTGTGGTCAAAAGATGCACAGTGATGTGCATTGTGCATACATAACTATATATATGTACTGTATTGGAGTTAACAGACAAATATGAAATAACAACAAAAAAAGCTTAAAGTTTGTCAAACGTATATAGTAACAGGACATGCAGAAAGAAGACAGCTGTGCTCAGTGCCATAGTTACTAATGGAAAGGATAAAATGACTCCATCTCATTTGGCACACTTAGAGAAATGAGCTGTATTTCCTGAGCGTTGCAGGAAACAAAGTTGTTGCTGTTGTTTAGTTCAAATTAAACCTAAACTCAACATACTTACGAAGAAAGGAGTTTCAGCTGTTACTCTTTTACTCTTTTACTTGTTTCAGTCTTTTGACTGTGGCCATGCTGGAGCACCGCCTTTTAGTCGAGCAAACTGATCCCAGGACATATTCTTTGGAAGCCTAGTACTTATTCTATCGGTCTCTTTTGCCGAACCGCTAAGTTACGGGGACGTTAACACACCAGCATCGGTTGTGAAGCGATGTTGGGGGGGACAAACACAGATACACAAACACATACACACATACATATACATATATATACATATATACGACGGGCTTCTTTCAGTTTCCGTCTACCAAATCCAATCACAAGGCTTTGGTCGGCCCGAGGCTATAGTAGAAGACACTTGCCCAAGGTGCCACGCAGTGGGACTGAACCCGGAACCATGTGGTTGGTAAGCAAGCTATTTACCACACAGCCACTCCTACGCCTATGTCCTGTTGTGAATTATATGTTTATTTTTAAAAATCATAAGCACTATTGTGAGTCAGAAGTACATTATAATAAAGATGTCTTTAAAAGACAGTGTAATTTGAGAGCGAATTGGTAGCTGCTATTTATTACTAGAAGGTTGATCCCCACGAGGTCAACCTTGCTTTTTATCTTCCCGAAGTCGTTAAAATAAGTATCCAGTGTAGAGCCGAAGTTGTTGGTATCGATTAACCGGACCTTTGTGGTTTTCGTCACTGTTTACAATTTTGTTCCAATTGTTTTCAAATTTTGCATTTGGATTAAGTTTTGTATACTAATTAGGAAAATGGAATTCCGTTTTTCCTATAGATCCATAATTAAAGAGTTATTAATCTTTAAAATTTGCAAAATTTGGGTATTTTAGTCAATTAGAAGCGAGTATTTTACACAACACCGTGGCGAAAAGCTCTGTTTCCATAGTAACCAAAGATGCTGCGCATGCGCACAAGGAGGAGAAAGAGATACGGGAAAGATAACCTTCTTATACTATAATAATACTCTTGTGTTTTTCTCCGTCACAACATATGAATGAGAAAGGAAGTGGTGATAGATGCATGAGAAAGAAAGGGGTGATAGATGAATAAGGAAGGAAGGGGTGATGACAAACTGGTAGTGGGAGCATTTCAATTCTGTGTGAGTATATGTGTGTGTATGCAAAAGGGAGGTATGTGAATGTTTGTGTATGTTGTGTGTGTGTGTGTGTGTGTGTGTGTGTGTGTGTGTGTGTGTGTGTGTGTGGAATGGAAGTGGGATCGTGAATATTCAACGCTGAAAAGAAAAATCAAACAGCGTTTCAACTCTGTGTGAGTATATGTGTGTATGTGTGTGCGTGTACAAGGGAAGTAGCAATGTTAAGACATGCCGATGTACCCCCTCCCACCGCCACACCGATAATAGAAGATGCAGCGAACGCGTTGTTTTCTGATTGACTGAAAATTCTGAAAATGATCAAACTTTGAACACCTATAACATTTTTGCAAATTTTTTCTGGAATAAATGAATAACAAATTCGCATCCAGCGTCAAAAATTACATCTATATGATGCGTTAAAAATTTTTTTTTAAAGATGATTGTAAACAGTGACGAAAGCTACATAGATCCGACTAATCTCCTCCCACCATATTAGCTAACCTCCTGCCTAAATCAGAAACAATTATTACTAGCAGACGATTGACTGAGTAGGAGAAAAAAGATATTTCATGTGCTTCCTGGCTCTGATGTAAACTGGAAATTTTAACTGTATTGACCTATTTTCCTGAAAATTAAACGATTTTATCCAAGTGAATCTCAAACTGAAACACCCATCAGTAATATCTACCTCTCTTTGTTGCCATCTTGTGTATAGGGTTTAGGGATGTGCGTAATATTTAGTGTAGGTCTGTTCTTGTTATCGGCTGAGACCAAGTTTAAAGGCCCTTGTTTATATAAGGAAAATATTAAGCGCGTGCAGAATGTAACTTATTCGTTTTTCCGAAATATAATAACTGCCGATAGTATTAAATCCTCCAGGTTCAGAATCACATGACTATAATGAATAAAATTCAATAACATTCTCAAGATGATTGTCACTCCTGACTCAAAACAGATATTAAAAACGATATGAAACTGTAACACCGAAGGAATAAGCCTCAAAATAAGCCTTATAAGCCTCAAAGATGCAAGCGCGCGCACGTACGTATATACATGCATACATAAATACATACATACACACATACACGCACGCACGCACGCACGCACGCACGCACGCACGCACACACACACACACACACACACACATATATATGATGAATGCAACTCCGTTTCGAGCGATGCCACTGCTTGTTCGTTCTTTTAAAGTAGTACGGTTGTGGCTATTCAATTCTGTTAGAGACCTACACTCTTTTGCACAGACATGAAAATGATGGGTTCCGATCAACGGAACAGCCTGCTCGTGAAATTACCGTGCAAGTGGCTGAGCACTCCACAGACACGTGTAACTTTAACGTAGTTCTCGGAGATTTTCAGCGTGACACAGAGAGTGACAAGGCTGACCCTTTGAATTACAGGCACAACAGAAACAGGAAGTAAGAGTGAAAGAAAGTTGTGGTAAAAGAGTACAGCAGGATTCGCCACCATCCCCTACCGGGGGCTCGTGGAGCTTTTAGGAGTTTTCGCTCAATAAACACTCACAACGCCCGGTCTGGGAATCGAAACCGCGATCCTATGACCGTGAGTCCGCTGCCCTAACCACTGGGCCATTGCGCCTCCACGATGAGTGTGTTAAGAGTGAAGGAACCTGTTTAAGTGAGAACATAAAAGGTAAAAATAAAGTCTTCAGTGCGAGAACGTGGTTTGTGAGTTCAACCATGTCCTCCGCTTCATTTTTGTTTTGAGCATTCGATTCTTTTTCTTTGTCAATATTCGATTTTGTAATTTTTAAACGTTCATCCTTCACTCTGTCATCCCCATTCGATCCTCGACACTTCGTCTGTTTGTCTGTCCTTATTTTCGTCCTCTCTCCATTTAAACCGCTTATGGTGAATAAAGAAAAGAGTTTATGGTAAAATTTAAATGATTAAAACTCAGCACGCAGTACTGACTCCCAGCAGCTAAACAAATGCAGTAGTGATAAGAATGACATAAACGCCATGGCTTACGTATATGATAAATGCAAAAATACAATATGGAGTTTCAGCTTAAAATAACGTTTTTGTCCTCATCTGGAAGTGAACATTATCTTTGTTTTCTCCACATGTCGTTGATGTCACAAAAGTGCAGATAACAGCTTGTCCGTCTTGATCTAGGTTGTCTCTCGTAAATCCAGTATGACTTGGCGAAAAGAAAATTTACTTTCGCATACCTACCTACAGACCTACCTACCTACCTACAGACCTATCTACATACATACACACATACATACATACACACATACATATATACACACACATAATACAACTATCCATCCACACATCCACACATACACTCATACCTACATACATGCAGGACATCCTGTTTGGAGATGTGGCCTCGCTAAGAAATTATATGTTCATTATAGTTTGTAGCTGGAGCAGCTGACGGTTCATATGAACTATAGTGATAGACAACTTTGGCACTTGTTGGTTGGGTAGCCATACATGATTCAGCATTCCGGAAATTATTTTCATCTTCGCCGCGGTCACTATGACAATTCTACACTCTTTGGAATCGAATTTCAGTCTCGAAGTCGACAAATCTTTTCCAAGAGCTTTTATTATTTAGTACAATATAATTGTTTATCAGCGATAGAATGACATGTTACACAAATATTTGACAATTTCTCCAACGTTAAGAAAACTGCAGACAGTATTTGGTTTATTTTTCTTACAGTTTAATGCGCAGATTTATTGATGTGAATAACCAGTTATGATATACATACATACATTGTTGTTATTGTTGTTGGCACTCCGTCGCTTACGACGTCGAGGGTTCCAGTCGAACCGATCAACGGATCAGCCTGCTCGTGAAATTAACGTGCAAGTGGCTGAGCACTCCACAGACACGTGTACCCTTAACGTAGTTCTCGGGGATATTCAGCGTGACACAGTGTGACAAGGCTGACCCTTTGAATTACAGGCACAACAGAAACAGGAAGTAAGAGTGAGAGAAAGTTGTGGTGGAAGAGTACAGTAGGGTTCGCCACCATCCCCTGCCGGAACCTCGCGGAGCTTTAGGTGTTTTCGCTCAATAATCACTCACAACGCCCGGTCTGGGAATCGAAACCGCGATCCTATGACTGCGAGCCCGCGGCCCTAACACTGGGCCTCCACACATACATACATACATACATACATAATAGGTTTAAATTTTGATACAAAGCCAGCATATTCGGGAAGGGGATGTAAGTCAATTACACTGACCCCTGTGCTCAGCTGGTCTTATTTTATCGCCCCCGAAAGGAGGAAAAGGAAATTGGACCAAAAAACGGACGAAATATGTTATATTATAAATCCAATAAAAGCGGCCAGTTGTTAGAATCTTTAGCGTGCCGGACAAAGTATTTAGCGTCATTCCTTTCGGCTTTACATTCTGAGTTCAAATTCCGCCAGCATCAACTTTGCCTTTCATCATTTCGAGGGAGATAAAAGTACCAGTTGAGCACTGGTACTCGCCCAAAATTTCATGCTTTTTGCCTGAAGTATAAAGAATTACATGTCCAATAGCAAGCTTAAGAAAGAAAGGGGTGATAGATGAATAAGGAAGGAAGGGGTGATGACAAACTGGTAGTGGGAGCATTTCAATTCTGTGTGAGTATATGTGTGTGTATGCAAAAGGGAGGTATGTGAATGTTTGTGTATGTTTGTGTGTGTGTGTGTGTGTGTGTGTGTGTGTGTGTGTGTGTGTGTGTGGAATGGAAGTGGGATCGTGAATATTCAACGCTGAAAAGAAAAATCAAACAGCGTTTCAACTCTGTGTGAGTATATGTGTGTATGTGTGTGCGTGTACAAGGGAAGTAGCAATGTTAAGACATGCCGATGTACCCCCTCCCACCGCCACACCGATAATAGAAGATGCAGCGAACGCGTTGTTTTCTGATTGACTGAAAATTCTGAAAATGATCAAACTTTGAACACCTATAACATTTTTGCAAATTTTTTCTGGAATAAATGAATAACAAATTCGCATCCAGCGTCAAAAATTACATCTATATGATGCGTTAAAAATTTTTTTTTAAAGATGATTGTAAACAGTGACGAAAGCTACATAGATCCGACTAATCTCCTCCCACCATATTAGCTAACCTCCTGCCTAAATCAGAAACAATTATTACTAGCAGACGATTGACTGAGTAGGAGAAAAAAGATATTTCATGTGCTTCCTGGCTCTGATGTAAACTGGAAATTTTAACTGTATTGACCTATTTTCCTGAAAATTAAACGATTTTATCCAAGTGAATCTCAAACTGAAACACCCATCAGTAATATCTACCTCTCTTTGTTGCCATCTTGTGTATAGGGTTTAGGGATGTGCGTAATATTTAGTGTAGGTCTGTTCTTGTTATCGGCTGAGACCAAGTTTAAAGGCCCTTGTTTATATAAGGAAAATATTAAGCGCGTGCAGAATGTAACTTATTCGTTTTTCCGAAATATAATAACTGCCGATAGTATTAAATCCTCCAGGTTCAGAATCACATGACTATAATGAATAAAATTCAATAACATTCTCAAGATGATTGTCACTCCTGACTCAAAACAGATATTAAAAACGATATGAAACTGTAACACCGAAGGAATAAGCCTCAAAATAAGCCTTATAAGCCTCAAAGATGCAAGCGCGCGCACGTACGTATATACATGCATACATAAATACATACATACACACATACACGCACGCACGCACGCACGCACGCACGCACGCACGCACACACACACACACACACACACACATATATATGATGAATGCAACTCCGTTTCGAGCGATGCCACTGCTTGTTCGTTCTTTTAAAGTAGTACGGTTGTGGCTATTCAATTCTGTTAGAGACCTACACTCTTTTGCACAGACATGAAAATGATGGGTTCCGATCAACGGAACAGCCTGCTCGTGAAATTACCGTGCAAGTGGCTGAGCACTCCACAGACACGTGTAACTTTAACGTAGTTCTCGGAGATTTTCAGCGTGACACAGAGAGTGACAAGGCTGACCCTTTGAATTACAGGCACAACAGAAACAGGAAGTAAGAGTGAAAGAAAGTTGTGGTAAAAGAGTACAGCAGGATTCGCCACCATCCCCTACCGGGGGCTCGTGGAGCTTTTAGGAGTTTTCGCTCAATAAACACTCACAACGCCCGGTCTGGGAATCGAAACCGCGATCCTATGACCGTGAGTCCGCTGCCCTAACCACTGGGCCATTGCGCCTCCACGATGAGTGTGTTAAGAGTGAAGGAACCTGTTTAAGTGAGAACATAAAAGGTAAAAATAAAGTCTTCAGTGCGAGAACGTGGTTTGTGAGTTCAACCATGTCCTCCGCTTCATTTTTGTTTTGAGCATTCGATTCTTTTTCTTTGTCAATATTCGATTTTGTAATTTTTAAACGTTCATCCTTCACTCTGTCATCCCCATTCGATCCTCGACACTTCGTCTGTTTGTCTGTCCTTATTTTCGTCCTCTCTCCATTTAAACCGCTTATGGTGAATAAAGAAAAGAGTTTATGGTAAAATTTAAATGATTAAAACTCAGCACGCAGTGCTGACTCCCAGCAGCTAAACAAATGCAGTAGTGATAAGAATGACATAAACGCCATGGCTTACGTATATGATAAATGCAAAAATACAATATGGAGTTTCAGCTTAAAATAACGTTTTTGTCCTCATCTGGAAGTGAACATTATCTTTGTTTTCTCCACATGTCGTTGATGTCACAAAAGTGCAGATAACAGCTTGTCCGTCTTGATCTAGGTTGTCTCTCGTAAATCCAGTATGACTTGGCGAAAAGAAAATTTACTTTCGCATACCTACCTACAGACCTACCTACCTACCTACAGACCTATCTACATACATACACACATACATACATACACACATACATATATACACACACATAATACAACTATCCATCCACACATCCACACATACACTCATACCTACATACATGCAGGACATCCTGTTTGGAGATGTGGCCTCGCTAAGAAATTATATGTTCATTATAGTTTGTAGCTGGAGCAGCTGACGGTTCATATGAACTATAGTGATAGACAACTTTGGCACTTGTTGGTTGGGTAGCCATACATGATTCAGCATTCCGGAAATTATTTTCATCTTCGCCGCGGTCACTATGACAATTCTACACTCTTTGGAATCGAATTTCAGTCTCGAAGTCGACAAATCTTTTCCAAGAGCTTTTATTATTTAGTACAATATAATTGTTTATCAGCGATAGAATGACATGTTACACAAATATTTGACAATTTCTCCAACGTTAAGAAAACTGCAGACAGTATTTGGTTTATTTTTCTTACAGTTTAATGCGCAGATTTATTGATGTGAATAACCAGTTATGATATACATACATACATTGTTGTTATTGTTGTTGGCACTCCGTCGCTTACGACGTCGAGGGTTCCAGTCGAACCGATCAACGGATCAGCCTGCTCGTGAAATTAACGTGCAAGTGGCTGAGCACTCCACAGACACGTGTACCCTTAACGTAGTTCTCGGGGATATTCAGCGTGACACAGTGTGACAAGGCTGACCCTTTGAATTACAGGCACAACAGAAACAGGAAGTAAGAGTGAGAGAAAGTTGTGGTGGAAGAGTACAGTAGGGTTCGCCACCATCCCCTGCCGGAACCTCGCGGAGCTTTAGGTGTTTTCGCTCAATAATCACTCACAACGCCCGGTCTGGGAATCGAAACCGCGATCCTATGACTGCGAGCCCGCGGCCCTAACACTGGGCCTCCACACATACATACATACATACATACATAATAGGTTTAAATTTTGATACAAAGCCAGCATATTCGGGAAGGGGATGTAAGTCAATTACACTGACCCCTGTGCTCAGCTGGTCTTATTTTATCGCCCCCGAAAGGAGGAAAAGGAAATTGGACCAAAAAACGGACGAAATATGTTATATTATAAATCCAATAAAAGCGGCCAGTTGTTAGAATCTTTAGCGTGCCGGACAAAGTATTTAGCGTCATTCCTTTCGGCTTTACATTCTGAGTTCAAATTCCGCCAGCATCAACTTTGCCTTTCATCATTTCGAGGGAGATAAAAGTACCAGTTGAGCACTGGTACTCGCCCAAAATTTCATGCTTTTTGCCTGAAGTATAAAGAATTACATGTCCAATAGCAAGCTTAAAAATGATTTAAATGTGTAGATATACCTCGATATACGAGTTGATTTTTTCCTGGGGGCCGTTCGTAAAGCGAAAACTCGTAAAGCGGAGCAATAATTTCCCATAGTAAGGCGGCGAGCTGGCAGAAAAGTTAGCACACCAGGCGAAATGTTTAGCGGTATTTAGTCTGCCGCTACGTTCTGAGTTCAAATTCCGCCGAGGTCGACTTTGCTTTCATCTTTTCGGGGTCGATTAAATAAGTACTAGTTACGCACTGGAGTCGATATAATCGACTTAGTCCGTTTGTCTGTCCTTGTTTGTCCCCTCTGTGTGTAGCCTCTTGTGGGCAGTACAGAAATATGGAGAGTATTTTTAGTACATGAAGTTGTTCCTACATTAGTTTCGTTCCAGTACCCTGGTCGTTGTATAATAAATCTAATGTTTAATCTTTTAGCATGTTTAGCCCTTTAGGATTTAAGCCGGCCATATCAGGGCCAAATTCTCTCTCTGAATTAGGCTCAAACTAACCAGATCCTGCATCTCACACCTACTCTTCAATGTCATTCTAAAATTATCCAATCTCAGTACTGCGATATAATGCGTGATTAATTCAAAATAATGTGAATAAATAAGCATTACATTTGATAGAGTAATCTGAACGGTAAAGGGTTAGATATATTGAATAGCTTCGATTTTTGCCAGAGGGCGAACAATTTTGAGTCGATTACATCGATCTCCAGTGCTTCACTGGTACTTAATGAGAATGAAAGGCAAAATCAAATTCAGTGGAGTTTGTGCTCAGAACGTAAAACCGGACGAAATAGTGTTGAGCGTTTTCCCCTCACGTGCTAACAAACCTACCAGCTCATCGCCCTCGCAAGTTGAAATACAATTTCTATTTTCAAGTGAGTTGGAATGTTTTCGAGTAGTGAACGAGCTTTTTATTCTATTCTAGTCAAAATAGCGATTAGGAATAGACTGGAAATTATGACGGAATAGCGTGTGTGTGTGTGCGTGTGTGTGGGTTTGTCAGAGAGAGAGAGAGAGAGAGAGAGAGAGAGAGAGAGAGAGAGAGAGAGAGAGAGAGAGAGAGAGAGAGAGAGAGAGAGAAGAAAGACAGAAAGAGAGAGAAGAGGAAGAAGAAGAAGAAGAAGAAGAAGAAGAGGAGGAGGAGGAGGAGGAGGAGGAAGAAGAAGAAGAAAAGTGAGAGAGGGAGACAGAGACTAATTGAAAGAGTTTTACCACGCAATGTTCTCACCAAACGACACATCAAATGCTTTCTCATATAACAGCGTACACACATCTATCATTATTACGATAATTTACTGGAAGTATATTCAGTTTCGTTCGTAAAGTCAACTGATACGCTAAACAAAAGGCGAAAGGCAGGTTTTCGTATTACTTATTAATTACTTATTAATTAATTAATTACTTATTAATTAATTCATTTGAATATGTGAGCATGTGATTCGTGTCACCCTTTATTTCACGTCTGTATTAAAGAAACAAGTATAATCCCCCCCCTCTCTCTCTATCTATCTATCTACCTGTCTGCCTGTCTGTCTGTCTGTTTATCTTTCTGTTGATAGATCGTTGACCAAACACCATTCAATTTTTTCTCTCCGTGTTTTTCTCCTTGTTTTCTCCGTATTCTTTCTGTTGAAGAGCGTAGCTCGAAACGTTAAAGACTTTCTGTATTCCCGAGCGTCAAACTAATACATCCTTTTGTTGTTTATACCACCTGTCCTCGTCTGTTGTTGTTTTTTTCGTACATTCTCCCTAATATAATATATCCATTCCTGGATTTGGCCGAATTGATTAGGCAGCATTTACGGTTATAGGTAAAGTTCGGTTCTTGATCTTTTATTGTAATGATCACGTTTCTTTTAGCTAGGATCTCTACTATGTCTGCTATCTCTAGTTCGTTAGCTAATGCTTTGGCTTCACTGTTGATGTCGTTATGTGAGCAAGGGGAGCGCGCCTATATTTTTGTGTAATGTTATCTAGCAGTCTATTTTACACTGGCGCTTCTAGCCTGTATAAATTTTTTGTTTTATTGGAGAAGATTAGAGACCTATCTGAGTTTCTTTAACAATCTAATATCGGCTCAGAGCTTACGTTGAAAGAGTATGAGAACTTACGGAACTTCAGTTTTGGGATGATACCAAGCAGGTCTGCCTTGGAAGCCAATAGCCAAGGCAGAAGAGAGACAATCGTTTCCCTTCGTGGTTCTTCGGTGACCGCAAGGTGGCGGCGCGGCTGAAGCTCGATTACCAATGGCAAAGGGAAATAATTACCTAGTATTCACTTTTACCGAGAGGCATTTCCCCTCCATATTTTGAAGAGTTCTTAGGTCAGCAGTGTTTGGGGTCTGAAACCCAGGGTAACTCCATAACCAGTCCCTATTATAATATTAACTGCTCTACATCTTAGAGTGTGCTTCTGCCATGGATTTATGTATATCTACAAACGATATATGCATACACACACACACACACACACACACACACACACACACACACACACACACACACACACACACACACACACACACATATATATAGGTAATTATGCGGATAAACAAATTAGATACATCAAATATATTAAATATATTAGATAGATATATTAGTTTGGATATGAGATACAAAATATGAATATATGTATACATGCAAAACAAGAGATCGCAAAAGGTGGAAACTCTCAGATGATGAATTTTAAAGCATAAATATATAGATATTTATATTCTTTTATACTCTAGGCAGAAGGCCCGAAATGTTGGGGGAGGGGGCCAGTCGATTAGATCGACCCCACTACGCAACTAGTATATAATTTATCGACCCCGAAAGGATGAAAGGAAAAGTCAACCTTGGCAGAATTTGAACTCAGAACATAAAGACAGACGAAATACCGCTAAGCATTTCGCCCGGCGTGTTAACGTTTCTGCCAGCTCGCCGCCTTATATAGATATTTATATTAATAGGTCCAACTTGCACAGAGTACAAACGACAGAGAAAATTAAATGGGTGGAAGAAAGATGTTATAAGCCCAACAGCTGTTTCTGGGGGTTCGGTGATCCATAATGATGTTGGTAGATTTAGTTCATCACAATATGCGGCTGTATGAATGCAATTAACATTGGATAAGACGAAACTCCGTCATCAGGGTAGAGATCTTACATTTCAGATCTAAATGCAGAGAAGCTCAAAGATACTTGGTTAGTTGGATAGTGTATTCCTAGATGTATATTTTGGATAAAAGAGAGCCGGTCATGACGAGAACGCCTCTTATTACATTACAGATCTGTTCGATCGTTGATGACCTGGGGTTAAATAATTTCAACAAAATTAATTCATAACGCTGTATTTAATTCCTTTACATCGACAAATAAGTGGAAATATCAATTTCCTCTATCTTAAGACTACGGTTTATAATGTTTGTAAAATATTTAAAATGTTTAAGGTCTTTTAATTATTTCGGTCTCAAAGACAGATATTTGAACTGTCCATCTGGAAAGATGAACGTATTCCGTCAATCTGTCGAATCGTTAAATATTCATTTTAAAGCAATTATAAAAAACTCACGAAGCTACATTTATTCTGTTTGTCTCTTCATTTATCCAAAGCAAACTCTGCATTTCTGTTATTAAGAAAATTGGATTCTTTTAAATCAAATAAACTTCCATTAATATTTAATTCCTTTACGGATCACAGTGATATGCACGGAGCTGTTAGTTAAATGCAACTGGCGTAATTGCAGTGGAAAGGGGGAAATCTATATGGATAGGATGGTCATCTTTCAAGGCTAATTTTCTAAGGATCGAACCCGCAGGTCGTAGTTTATCCACAACACGAGAACGGATCTTATCCGGGTTTGCAAGGTGTTTTAGCTGAGGGCACAAGACTCTGCCAACTTGAACGGACGTTAGTGTTAATCCCTATGTACAATTGGTGCTCATTTTATTTAACAACGTGAGCTGTAGCAACATGAAATGAAGTGTCAGTTTTCAAAGACACAACACGCCGCCTGGTCCGAGAATCGAACCCATTACCTAAAGATC
>NC_142933.1:94936209-94958709 GCF_046866305.1 Octopus bimaculoides
CAGATCGGTAATATGGATAAAACATATTGCTTTTTTAAAAAAAAAATATGATTAGCAATAAAACTGTTGACATCAAAAGTAAAAAAAAACAACAATCCAAAAACGAAGCATAAAAAACAAACTATTCTAATAAAAAGTTTAGGTCATGAAAAGATTATGTTCACTGTTGTATTAAGTTACCTTGCAGACGGAATCAAATTAAAAGTAATGTTTATTTTTGAACAAAAACTACATCAAATATAAAGTTCCTTCCAGTTTTTTTTTATTGGCGTCCATGAAAAAGAAAAACCAGACAAAAAAACAAGTTACATGAAAAAAGCTGGAGTATATATGTATGGATTGGAATGTGTAGGAAGGCGCCTGCGTTAAGAAAAGAAAACAAACAAACAAAAAAAAAAACAGCTTGTTGGCATGAGATATGTTCAGATCACCCATGTAAGAAACAATGTAAAGAAGCATCTAGAAGGAAATAACAACTGCTGTTATTCCATTGAGAATAACATATACACTTTGACTTTTCGATGTAAACCTAGATTAATCTTTTAAAGAGAATAAGAATTTTTTTTTTGTTTTGGAATGGAACAAATGGATGGCTGATGGAGAAAAGTAATTCACAAAGGGTGGCCATGTGAATGTTCCATGACTTGACGTATCGTGTAACTTTGTAATAAAATATTGCGACGGTTTTTAATGTCAAAAGTGTTGTAAAATCATTAAAAAAGATGAGGATTTTCAAACGTAAGGAAATAAGGAAGAAGGCAATTTGTTGTAAGAAAATGACTTGGTGAAAGGACGTGAAAATTGCCAAAAAGTAGGAACTTTTCAGTGATTCAGATTTGTTTGTAGGTTTCTTTACTCCAAATGATGAACAATATTTACAAGATTTTGAAGGATTTAAAAGTTTAATCATACGTGTTTCTATTATCTAGGAGATAAAGGTCGATGGGCTGGCAGAATCGTTAACAAGTCAGACAATAAGCTTAGAGGACATACGTCCGTCTTTACGTTTCGAGTTCAAATTCCGTCGAAATCGACATTGTCGTTCATCCTTTTGGGGTTAATAAAATAAGTACCAGTCAAGTACTGGGGTCGATTTAATCGACTTCCCCCTCAAAAAACTACTAACCCTAGGAAATATAAGCCAGTGAGCTGGCAGAACCCTTAGCCTGCTGGAAAAAATGCTTAGCAGCATTTCGTCCATTTTGTGTTCAAAGTCCACCGAGGTCGGCTTTGCCGTTCATTCTTTCGGAGCCGATAAAATAAGTAGCAGTCAAGTACTGGGGTTGATGTAATCTACTTCCTCCTCACCTGAAACACTGTTGGTCCGGTACCAAAATATGAAACCATTATCTCGCAAATGTACGGTGGCGAAGTGGCAGAATCATTAGTGTGTCAGAAGAAATGCAAAGCGGCATTTCTTCCTCTTTACCATTAGGTTCTGAGCTCGAATTCCACTGAAGTTGACTTTGCTTTTCATTCTTACAGGATCGACAATAATAAAGTACCAGTCAAGTAGTGGAGTCGATGGTACCGGTTAACCCCTCCTCTCAAAATTGTTGGTCATGTATCAAAATTTGAAACTATTATCTAGAAAATATGACTCTTTGGTATCATTAACTTTGAAGTTTAGATTTATGAAATAGGAGTTAAGGTTTCGAAATTGCCGTATCTTATCTAAACTTTTAAGCAACATTTATTTGAAGAGCTGTACAAGAATGTGCAATAACAATGTCAGAATGTCTGGATATTCAATAGACTACTGTTATTTATCATTTAACTGCCATTTTTCCCATAGTGTAAAGTGTAGGTCACAATTATCTGCAGGTCAGAATTACGGTACACTAGCCACAAACGAAACATGCAAATCTTGCACATTAACTAAATTTTATGGTAAATATTATTTTCCGTGACAGCCATTCATCATAAATACTTGTATTCCTGTGAATTCATTACTGTCCTATCACGAAATTCCTCAGACAACACGCATATTGCAATTGTCTAACGGTTGGCAAGTGGTGTTGTGGTCAGCTTTTACTGCGAGTGTATCAGTTGTTGGAAACAGTGTGAGTTATCATGTTAGCAGTACACACACACACACACACACACACCCACACCCAACCTGTGTTGTAGGAAGCTTGCTTTCCACCACATGGTTCAATCCCATTGCGTGGCCTCTTGGGCAAGTGTCTTCTACTAAAGCCTCGGGTCAACCAAAGCTTTGTGAGTGGGTTTGGTAAACGGAAACTGAAAGAAGCCCGTCGTATATACATACATACATACATACATATATATATATATATATATATATATATATATATATATATATATATATATATATATATATATATATATATATATATATATATATATTGTGTGTGTGTGTGTGTGTGTGTGTGTGTTTATCTCCATCGCCATCGCTTGACAACCGATGCTGGTGTGTTTATGTCCCCGCAACTTAGCGGTTCGGTAAAAGTAACCGATAGAATAAGTAGTAGAATCACAAAGAATAAGTCCTGGGGTCGATTTTCTCGACTAAAACCCTTTTAGGCGGTGCTCCAGCATAGCCGCAGTCAAATGATTGAAACAAGCAAAAGAGCAAAAAAGAGGGTAGTCTATATATTAATTAAGGTTCACTGATGCCCTACTTTACTTTTAAATGCTTGTTGAAATTTTATATAGCTCCGGTACGCAGGGCACGGTTAGTGTTAAAAACCCTGCTGCACATGATTACCTCAAGCTTTGCCCATAAGTCGATGCTCTTTCTTTTTATAGCTTTAAAACAATGTCTGTAAACCGGATTTTGCGGTATACGTGCATAAAAGTATGTGTGTGTGAGTGTATTAGGTGTGCTTGTGCGTGTGTGTATCCGTGTGCGCGCAGGCATGTAAAGAAGAATTAGAGTTCTCGGCACTTGAAATATAATTATATATCTGTTGCACCTGAAACTTCCTTTCTTTATTCTTGCACTGTTATCTTCTTTTCTTCTACTTTCATACCTTCCTTATTTACTGTCTATTGTCAACCCCACTCATTTTGTTTTCTCTCTCTTCTTGACAATATTTCTCATTTTTTCGTTCTCTTTTTTTTTTATGCCTTTTCTCTTTCATGCGATGCGCGATGGATGGTGAAATCTCCATGAATTTTTTATGAATGAACTGCTGTAGTGTTTTAGAGAAGATAAAAATTCACAAATAGGCGCATGAGTGGCTCTGTGGTAAGTAGCTTGCTTACCAACCAGATGGTTCCAGGTTCAGTCCCACTGCGTAGCACCTTGGAAAAGTGTCTTCTACTATAGCCTCGGGCAAACCAAAGCCTTGTGACTGGATTTGTTAGACAGAAACTGAGAGAAGCCCGTCGTATATATATATATATATATATATATATATATATATATATATATATATATATATATAATAGAGTTATTAATATTTCTAAGTCTCTCTAAAGGAGACTACGGCAGCGGTACTGGAAATTAATAGTTATCGCCAAGCCAACATGGCAGTCCCAAAATTAGGACGAAAGCTGCCGTGAATTAGCTCCAAGAAGCCATCGCCTCTAGCTAGCTATGTGACACACGAAACCTGTGTCCTTTATAACCTTCGAACAGGGGAGGTCAGCAGTTTCCCCTTGCTGGTTTGGCATCTGCAGACTAGTTTCAGGGTGTTGCCCCTTGTCAATGCAGAGCAGCCAAGCTCCAGCCATATATAACAAGGATATATAACAAGGATATATAACAAGGATAGACAAAGGGATTAAGTCGATCCCACTGCGTAACTGATACTTAATTTATCGATCCCGAAAAGATGAAAGGCAAAGTCGACCTCGGCGGAATTGGAACTCAGAACATAAAGACAGACGAAATACCGCTAAGCATTCTGCCCGATGTGCTAACGTTTCTGCCAGCTTACCGCCCCATTCTTTACACGAATGTTAAATTTTGATTTCCATAGAAAGAAAAAAACATTATTCGAAACAGAATAATATTTTATCGACAGAAAAATATTAGATTTCATTCAAATGTAGAAATTCAAAATACGGAGATGTTTGGTCGTGTCCCTGACCATATATGTATGTATGTATGTATGTATGTATGTATGTAGGTATGCATGTATGCATGTATGTATGTATGTATGTATGTATGTATGTATGTATGTATGTATGTGTGTATGTGTGTGTGTATGTATACATGTATGTATGTATGTTTGTGCATGTATGTATCATATATATGACAAGCATTATATATATATATATATATATATACATATACACACACACATACACGCACATACATACATATATTTATTCATTTATAGATCTTCATTTATGTGTGTATGTATATATACATATATATTTCAATATATCAATATATCGATGTATATATATTTCTATATATTTATCATAATTATCTACCTATCTCTCCCCGTCCCTCTCTCTGTATAACTTTGCATAATATTATTATAACTTCAATATAAATATGTATAAATCTTTATATTTATCTCTTTCTCCCCCCATATATATATATATATATATATATATATATATATATATATATATATATATATATGTATATATATATATATATATATATATATATATATATATATATATATATATATATATACATATATATATATATATATATATATATATATATATATATACATTCATATACATATATACATATATATATATATATATATATATATATATATATATATATATATATATATATATATATATATATATATACATTCATATACATATATACACACACATATATATGCATATATATATATAAACACATATATGTATATATATGTATATATATATGTATATATATATCAATATATGTATATATATTGATATCTTTACATTTACATATTCATGTATATATTCATTTATCTATATACATTGATATAAATTTTCATCTTGAAATACATTTGTACACACACACACACACACACACACACACATACACATACATACATATACACACATACACACATAATAAAAAATAGACGAATGAGTTATCTGGCATTGCTACAGTTGTTTCACTAGAAATCTTTATTGTACTACAAGAATAATCTTTTCTATTCTAGGCACAAGGCCCGAAAGTTTTGGGGAGGTGGCCAGTCGATTAGATCGACTCCAGTACGCAAATGTTATTTAATTTATCGACCCCCAAAAGGATGAAAAGCAAAATCGACCTCTGCGGAATTTGAACTCAAAACATAAAAACAGACGAAATACCGCTAAGCATTTCGCCCGGCCTGCTAACGTTTCTGCCAGCTCGCCGCCCTTGTGATAGAAGCATAACACATTTGGTTAGATTGCGTAATAAGTCGCATAACTCCCAACGCATCATGCTACCAAATAAAACAAGTAAATATTGTCTTGGTTATTGAACAGATCAACAAGTGAAATTTTAAATCAGAATTACCAATAGCTGATAAATTTAACGTGGCCATATCTCGAGGGGTGGATAGCGGAATATGCTTGTAAATATAAGGAATAAATATAAGGAGTTAAACGTGTTAATATCCTAAAGATGTTAATAAGTCTAGTGACCTTGTCTCCAAAGGATAATAGTGGCAGAACTTTCTTGAATACAGCAGATATTAGATGCCAAGTAAAACATTTGACCGTATCAAATGCATTTGCCGACGCTGCTCTAAAAACCATTTATTGTACTATATTGCAGTCAGCCTTCATTTTTCATTCACTCGACTAAGCTTGATAAAAGTCTTCCGAATTAATAGAACATTAGCATAATCTAATGGAGATTCAGCCAACCATAAAGCCGCGAAAATCTAACCAATTGTATTATACTTACGTCACAAGGCGGAGAGCTGGCAGAATCCGTAGCGTGCTGGACGAAATGCGTAGCAGTATTTCGCCCATCGCTACGCTTTGAGTTCAAATTCCACCGAGGTCGACTTTGCCTTTCGGGGTCGATAAATTAAGTAGCAGTTGCATACTGGGGTCGATCTAATCGACTGGGCCCCTCTTCAAAATTTCAAACCTTTTGCCTATAGTAGAAAGGATTATACTTATGTCACGCTAAAGACACTGAATGAAATAATTGTAGCAATACCAACTAAGCCATTCGTCTGTTTTATTATGTTTTTGTGCCACGCTCAAGTTTCCATTCGTGGCTGGATAATTCTGGATACTTTTGGGTACGACTGTATTTGTGGATTGTGGAACAATAGTGAACTTCCCTCTTCGATGTATGTTGTGCTAAGATAATGAATTAGTTAAGTCTTATTTGCCTTATTCTGTCGAGCCGATTTGAGGCGTGCTTCACTTTGATATGCCTTTATCTTTTATGGATATCATTTAATCTAGACTGTGTGTGTGTGTGTGTGTGTGTGTGTGTATGTACTTATGAGCACACACATTTGTCGCGAGAAATAATGGTAAACATTTGATGTAGTACCGATCATATTTTCTTTAAGGTGATTCATCGAAATACTTATCTATTTAATTTCTCACAAGAGATCAGTGTCATAAACCGCAGTTTATGTATAATATTCCATAATTAGGTATTGAAGTCTTATGTGAGTTCTACTTCGATGAAATTGAGTTAAGATATCATTTGTGACGGTCATGTTAATCTCTGTGCAAGAAAGTTAATGTCCTTAAGAATCTCATTAAATCTAGTTGTGATTGTCCCTAAGATTCTCGTTAAACAATTTACGAGGTATTCACGAAGTTAATTTTAACGCGGTTGATATAACACCAACCGTTTCGGTGCGTTTGACTAGCCCGGTTCAGTTTGTATTTATTCCAATGTGTTGTATGCTAACAGGCTAGAGCAAAGTACATTCTTCGGACTTCTTGGTGAAGTGGAATAAAATAGATCAAATTTTATCCCCGTGAGAGAGAACTATAAATCTTTGTCTTAGTGATGTGGGTAATTTAATAAAGATATTTTTCGTACAAGAGACTAATGTTACAAACCCAAAGTATGTATGGTTATTAATAATTATTTGTTGAGATTAGATATAAGTTATACTTTAAGATGACTTGGGAAGTAATTGTCGAGTTTACGCAGGTTCTATTGCATTACACAAAACAAAGGCGCACATACAAATGCACAAAATTTATGTACATGTATTCGTGTACATATAAATGGATCTATCTATCTATCTATCTATCTATCTATCTATCTATCTATCTATCTATCTGTCTGTCTGTCTGTCTGTCTGTCTCTCTCTCTCTCTCTCTCTCTCTCTCTCTCTCTCTCTCTCTATATATATATATATATATCTGTCTGTCTGTCTGTCTGTCTGTCTCTCTATCTATCTATCTACCCATCTATACATAAACAAATATTAATATGTATTATATTATGTTTTATGCACATTTACATTTGAATGTATGAAGGTTATATAATGCCATGCTTTTGTCGAATGAGACAAAATTAGTATGTTATATCGGTATATCGTGTCAGTGAAATATTTTCCTTTTTTTTTTGAGATTTTCGGCTGATATGCCGCATCTCTTACATTACAATACATTTCCAAAAATTATCATTTATTGGTCATACGGACATGAATAAGCTTATAAAACACTTCAAAATATCCTTCATATTTGCATATTCCTATCATTAAAAAAGCAATCATACGCACGGAATTTGAAATTAGAAAGTGGTAATTTGAAATTTAAGGTTATTATTATTATTATTATTATTATTATTATTATCATTATTATTATTATGATTGTTATTAATATTATTACGAAGCATGACCTAGTGGTTCGCGAGATCGTGGTTTCAATTCCTAGACCGGGTGGTGCGTTGTGTTCTTGAGTAAAACACATCATCTCGCACTGCTCTGCGATTACTTCGAAACCTGATACGTGGTACACTGTGCACCTATTCAGGCAACGCCGATTTGATGGATTGAGTGAGCGACACGAACATTTGATTACTATAAACAAATCCTTTGTGCAGGCCGTTCGGCAAAAGCTGAACGCTATTAAGTCGTCTTCGACGGGAGAGTCTATCATCACGAAAGCCAGACTGGGAGAACAAGACGATCGGATAGCGCAGACGCCGTAGCCATCGTCATCATTCGTTGTTGAGGTGCTGAGTTCATGTTCTGAGCTTCCGAATCACGTTATGGTACACGTCTGAGGAATACTCAGTCACCTGCTCACTAAATCAATGAGTAGGTAGATTAGTTTGATCGAACAGCTGAATCCTCATCGTGGATACCAACGGAGGTCCGTTTACCTAAGTACGTCATTGCTGGTGTATGTTGATGTAGGGAATGTGAAAGGGACTTTGGTTAAAAATTATTAGCGATGGGAACAATATTAATACCAAACGGTAATCTTTATATCCCGCTTCACATGGATGCCGTGTTAGAACACCGTAAACTGTGTTATTAGCGTTGATAGGTCCTCAATGGTGCTTGGTGCAGAAAAGCACACATCTAGATCGTAGCAGACGAAATTCGTCTACCAAGGTCGCCGGAATTCACATATCATGTGATTTCGGTCTTTTGGATGACAGCAGCGAGAAGCAGCAGGCAGAGCATACAAGTCAAATCTCGCTGCTAAGATATATTGAATATCAGCATCTTTTCAGACGCTGATGTCGCAAATAGCCAGCAGGCTTATCAAAAATTAATTAATTAATTAATTATGTGTAGTGTATGCCTGTATGTGTATACATATGTTTGTATGGGAAAACCTATTACATATGTGTGTTTCTGCGATATATGTTTGTGTATGTGTGTCTCTGCATTGTATTGGTGTGTGTCTGAGTATTGTGTGTGTGTGTGTGTGTGTGTGTGTGTGTGTGTGTGTGTGTGTGTGTGTGTGTGTGTGTGTGTGTGTGTGTGTGTGTGTGTGTATGTATTGGGTTGGTCAAAAAGTCCGTTCGGTTTTTTTAACCGAAAATAAGACAAGTTTTAAACACGAAGCGATTTATTCAATCAATGGCATGATTACCATTTCGTTCCAGTATCTTCTGCCATTTTATGGGCAGATCTATTATACCATACTCAAAGAATTTCCTCTCAAAAAACTCTTCTAGGTGAATTTTTATAGCCTCTTTAGAGTTTAGGCTCTGTCCATTCAATGAATTCTGAAAAGACCGAAACAGGTGGAAATCTGAAGATGCAAGCTCGGGCGAATATGGAGGGTGTGGCAAAACTTCCCAGTCAAACCCCAGTACTTTCTACCGCATCTGCAAAAAAGTGTGAGGTCTGGCATTCTCGTGACGAAAGACAGTATCCGTACAATTACCAAGTTCTGGACGACGCTTCTAAAGGGATCGCTGCCCTTAATTTGTCTAGCTGATCACAGAACACAAGATAGATGATTCTGTTCGTAGGGAGAAGCTTGTAAAAGACAACACCCTTCCAATCGCACCAAATTGAAAACATAGCCTTCTTTGGTTGAAGTACTGCTTTGGAAGTTGTTTGTGGTGGTTCGCTGCACTTCCTCTCATGATCATTTGCGTTTCACATTGTTATAAAGGGTTCATTTTTCGTCCTCTGTTACCATTCTCTTCAAAACAGGATCGATTTTTCTCACGTTTTTGCAACGAATCCCAGATTGAAATCCGTTGGGCGAGGTTATCCTCATTCAACTGATGTGGGACCAAAATTTCGAGCCTGCTGACGTAAACTAGTTGATGCAGATGGTTTTTCAACACTTGATTTGGATATTTGGAGAATATCTGCGATCATCCTTGGTTGCATGATAAGAGTTCGTGTCGCTGTTAATCTTATTTGGCCGACCAAAGCAAGATCCATCTTGAATCGAAAAATTCCCCGATCAAAATCTTGTCAAACAACTTCTAGCAAACATTTTCTATAACAACATTCTCTCCGTACACAGCACATATCTTCCTGCAGGGTTCCACCGCTTTCTTGCCTTTTTTAAGATAAAAAAAAAAGCATGAGCAGTCGCTAATGTTTGTTTTTGTTCTCCATTTTCATGAGTGGATGCCATCTCACCCTCCATAATAAGCAAATACATCAGGGAATCGGTTTAGCGGCGGACTACTCGATCGTCAGTAGGTAGTCCATGGATCACAAGGTTACCAGTAACAGAATTCTATTAAACTGTAATATAATTAGTCTTGACCTGACATATACCATTCTTAATAACGTAAATTGCGTAAATTATTGCATAAATTATTAGCTACGGGAGCGAGTACCATAAGACAAGTGTCAAACTCGTAGTAAGACAATCTGTGAGTCGGACTCAGCTTGCATTCGAATATAGACCATTTCTTTTATGCTGCTAACGTTTTTGAAAAAGGCATGAACGTCTTCTAATCTTATTATCCTCTTTTATAAATGTGTGACTGTGCGTACCTAAGTAAGAAATCAATATCTAATTGGAGATCGGCCAATTTCTGATGGATTGATGTTAAAGAATTAACCCAGTTATTTAGATCTTCATGTAGTCCTACAGATTTTCAATTTAAGCAATTTATTTTAAATGAGCTGGAATTATTCCAGTTTGATACTGTTCGCTTTATATTAGATTTGTGTCTTTTTCTTTATCAATCCTTTCAGAAACAAAGATTATGGGTTTTTGTATTTTATATTGCCTTTTCAGAAAGTTTCAACTTCCGTAATTGAAAGTTGTCTGATTTTGAATTGTTGTCTTATTTTATTTAAATTCTATTTCATTTTGAATTCTATTTTGTTGTAGAAATGCTTTTTGTTCTAGTCCGAAATATTTTGTTCTGTCAAAAAATTTAATGTATTTTATCAGTATTTCTCATTGGTTGAGCTTTTATGTGAATTAAATAACACAAGACGCCATTCGTATGAAGAAACAACAGCAGCAGCAACTACAACAAAAAATAACAACAATAGTTAAGTTATTTTTAACTTAATGCAGGGAGCTTCAAAATACTAATCAGAAATAAATACGTGGTGGAAGAAAAACAAAATAATTAAAAAATAAAATAAAATAAATAAGTCAATGATGAATATTATTTTCATTTTCCCGACAAGTTTAGTCGTCAAACGTGTTTCGGTATTATTCTGATCTCGTCCGTTAGAGATAACCTTCACTGTTACAGATAAATCGTAAAGAAAAACAGACAAGATTGCATATTTATTGGCATAGGCATATAGGAATGTTTAGAGATTATATAGGACAAATTCCCCATTCGTAAGAGAAGCGAAACAAAAGTCTGTGTTAACGTATTACACACACGATATTTGTCCGTTACTAGATATCAGTAAAGGCTAAATTATGATGAGGAGGAGGTAAAAATTAGACGGAGACTTTCCAGAAAAATTCAAACAATATCATAGTGGCTGCGCAAAAGCAGTGTTGCGAGTATGCAGACATTTAGATCAGTTCAAATGTTTGAGACATTTTGACTCGTGCAAAGGCCGTGTTCATTGCTGTTTGCCGTTCAGAACACTTCTCACTCTAGGTAATAGGTGTTGAAAACCACCAACAGTTATTTCAAGGCGCCCTCTAGCGGAATAATCGGTGAATGTATTTCTAGCTTCTTGTTTAACGTGAGCACCGTGTACCGCAAGAGAGATAACCCTGAAATATCTATCATTGAATAATAACAATTTACCCTCTCTTCTGTAGCTAACTTTTAATGCGTCTTGTATTTTACCTTTTATATGAATTATTTACTTTATAATCTCTCATATTCCTATTGAGATGCTTGCTTGCCTCTTATTTTATTTTTGTCTTACTGATCATAAGGCCCCTTAAGGAATTGAGTAGTATAATCAGTACGCTACTTTAAGAGCTATAATATCTCTGGAGAGTTTTTAAATTTCTAAGTAATCATTTCAATAGAAGAATCTTCGTTTCTACTTTTTTTTTTCTCTCCATTTCCTAGCACTTCGTTTTCTTATAATAATATACCAACTGCAGCAGAGTATACTTGTTTAGCTAATGCAGTTATGGGATTAAGCTTCATTTTCAACGAGACTTTGAACGATACATTGCATTTTTCTACTGCTCATTATAGGAGATTATTATTGAGGTTCATATGTTTCTTATGTCAGAGTGCTTTCCTTCACTAAGTTTACTTTAGCTTTATTTAATCTTATCTCAGTTCTAAAAAAAAACCCAACAAAAACGAAAACGAAAACAAAAACGAACAAAAAAGTAAATAAAACAAAACGAAACAATCAGTTATTTGTTGCTTGTATCCAAGAAACCCATTTTAAAAATTGTCTAATTCAATACTCCCCGACACTACCATTTCACAGCATCTTTCCTTGGTTGGTTTAATCAAATTCAGCAGATCAACATTTTTAGATACCATTTAATTTCATTTGCCTCTTGGAAAATTTTCATTCGCAGTGTGGTAAGAAGTTTGCTTCTTAACTACATGGTTCCGGGTTCAATCTCCACAGCGAGCAGCTGCTATACCGTAGGCCCGGGCCGACCAAACACTTGTGAGTGGATTTGGTAGATGGAAATCTGAGAAAGGCTCGTTGTGTATATGCATATGTATATATATATATATAAAAAGGAGCACTCCGTCAGTTACGATGACGCGGGTCCCAGCTGATACGATCAACGGAATAGCTTGCTCGTGAAATTAATGTGCAAGTGGCTGACCACTCCACAGACACGTGTACCTCTAACGTAGTTAGCCGCAGTCTAATGACTGAATCATGTAAAAAAATAAAACGTACTAGCAATAGTAATGGATTTACTGTGATTTGAAGGCCACTGTTTGCTGTTACACACACACACACACACACACACACACACACACACACACACACACACACACACACACACACACACACACACTCTCTCTCTCTGTGTCTAACACCTACTCTTTCCCTCATGCATACACACATATGCACTTATTCACAATCTCCGTCACATGCACAAACATCCATAGAGATACAGAGAAGGGCCGGTTATACAAACGCTGATCATATATAGTCACCGACTCTGTGTTCTGCCATAGGCCCTGCACTTTTACATGGCTTAGTCATTTAACTGGAGACAAGTAGGAAAGGTTAGAACAGCTTGCTATTGCTATAAGCAGAAACACTGAAAATTGACAAGTATGGCAAGTAGTTCGGTTACTTGAAGCTTTGAGTTTGTCTCAGAGTGTCGCCTGGAGAGATAACTTCATTGTTCAACCCGCTGACCAGCGTTCCTTAATCGTTTCTGTCGGCGTTAATACTGGATTCAAACTCTGGTTTTGATTAAAGAGTTTGTAACTAAGGTGGTGCGTAAACAGTTCATTCCAAACTTAAGTCATGACAACCAGGTAACAAACACCAGGTGTGTATTACCCCAGATTAGTGTTTCTCACCCTTTTCACCCTTGCGTAAACCTTACAATAAATTACATGTCTTAAGGAACCACTTCGCAAAAAAATTATATACTATAACTTTCTCATATTTTCATCGTAGTTCACGTGGTAAATATATTCGTTATATTTTTTAAATAACAGAATAGATTAAGTAGGATGATTCTATATTACAATATTACAATAACCAATAATGTGTTGTGCATGTTATGTAGAAAGCTGCATGTGTGTGCGTGCGTGTGTGTGAGTATATATATATATATATATATATATATATATATATATGCAGATGTTTGTAAGCCTATGGATATGAAAGTAAACAGATCAACATACAGACGGATAGGTACATAGGTTATATGAACAGACAAGCACACATACACACACACACATACACACACAGAGTCAGACATGCACACACAAGGAGACAGAGGTACACACACACGTATACAAACACACACACACACACACACACACACACACACACACATACATAAAAAACACACAAACACTGACACGCAAACACATGAATATGCAGAATACATACAGACAAATGTACACATACATACATAAATACATGCATACACACACATGCATGCATACTTACATACATACATACATGCATATGCACACACACACACAAACACACACACACACACACACACACGCACACACACTAACCCCCACACATGCGTACAAACAAACAAAAAGGAACGCAGTGTGTATTGAAAAGGTTGCAAGACAACGAAAATTTCAGAAAACAAAGAAAAGGAAATAAGTGGAAATTTTACCGTGGAAATCTTCCCTTTTCTGTTGTTCCTGTTTTTCAAAGGGCCAGCCTTGTCAAACACAGTGTCAAGCTGAATCTCCCCGAGAACTACTTTAAAGGTACTCGTGTCTGCGGAGTGCTCAGCCACTTACACGTTAATTTCACGAGCAGGCTGTTCCGTTGATCTGATCAACTGGAACCCTCAACGTCGTAACCGACGGAGTGCCATATGTTAACACGCATGCAGCGGCGAAGATCATTGACAAATGTATATCTATCGTCTATGCTAGGATGATAAATGTAGTCATTTACTTGACTTTCAAACGTATTTATCAAAGGGTGACCATCCCCAGAGACAGAGTGAGAAAAAAATTAATAAAAACGAAATTAATTAGAACTCAGAATAGAAAGAGGATTGCAGTGTTGGCTCATAGACAGAATAGTTTCCACAGTGCTTACTACGTATTTGTAGTCGATTATTATTGTCCATCCAAGTAGATAATCGTGTTGTGGACTCTTTTAATGTGGAACGATTGGTGCATAAAATCACATGCAGCTCTTTATTGGAAATAAATTAGTTTCGAATTGATTGATATATCAGTTGACGATTCCCCTAGGTTACATTTTTATTATTTTTAACCAGTTAATCGAAAATAAACAGAAACTAATCTAGACTGAATTCTAGTGCAAAACTGTTAACTCCCTAACGACTCACTTTATAATCTGATCTGATACTGTATTTAACGAAATACTTTCCTGCGCTTGTTATATCAGGTCAGGTCAAACGACTGCCTTCATCTTTGACCTAAGTTAGTGAAAACAATTCGGCTTTGTCTACGTTTTACTATCTTAATTTACTGAGGTATTTGCTTCGATCTACTTTAGCACATACACACAGCTTATTAAGAATTTCATGATTTTAATTTAAACCAATCATCGCGAAATGGTTACTTAGCTCCAGGCCTGCCCTAATCAAGTCTCATTTTAAATATAGGCATTCAGGCCTTGATGTTCTTGTCTCTGTTTATACCTATTTTTATTAAAATACTCTGCCTTGACTTAACTAATTTAGAAAATCATGGAAAATTTTATAAAATTTCCGTTATTAAGCTGCTGTTTTAAACAAATCAGAATGAAATTTTGATGGAAGGTTTGAATTTACATAATTTTAAAACAGAAAATTTGTATTATAGATACAGTGTGGTTCCAGGTAGATTTGAATAACAAGAGTTAAGGAGTAATGTATCCAAGATTATATTATCTTAGAAACGCAAAGCTCTTTGATGGAGAATTTGACTACTGTCTCATTTAGGTCGGACGGTCGCATATACGCTTCGTACTTTGGCTCTTATCATTTGATATTCACAACTATTTGGATTTTAATTCTTATTGTCTTTGATAACATTTTACTTCCCCTGTAATTACTTCATTCCATATGTTCATTATATTTAATTAATATTGCATTTATTCTTTTCTTTGTGTACTTTATTGTATATATATTTCTCTTTATTTTTTAGATTTGCTGCCTGTTACTTCCTCTGTCCACTACACCAATTTAAAGTGAATGAGCCACCAGTCAGTGTTTCAATTGTCTTAAAGAAGAAATGCCAGCAACCTAGAAATCACATTTTGGTTACACCAAATTCTGTAGCTAGAAAAACAGGCAAGAAAAACTTTACTGTTTGCCTCAGTCCTTTGCACTCCAACTATGATCGTATGGACGAATTGGTCGAATGGATGGAAATCAACAAGATATTTGGTGCCGATTATTTCATCTTCTACAACTACAGTATTGGTCAAAATGTAACTGCAATTATAAAAAAATACGCAGAAGAAGGTTTGTCAGAGACAGTTGAATGGAAAATACCATTTAAAACTGGAGGTGGATCAGAAATTCATTATTTTGGTCAGCTCGCTGCTATAAATGACTGTCTTTATAGAAATATGTACAGGACTAAATTTATCGTGTTTATTGATGCAGATGAAATCATAGTTCCGAAAAAGCATCGGGACTGGATGACTTTCATTGATAGTTTGAAACACGCAACAAATATAGGTGCATATATTTTCAGGTGTACTTTTTTTCGTAAAGAATGGGAAGATACGAAAGAAAATTTCACCGGGAGAGACTTAGCTGAAAAATATAATATAATATCTTTGTTGAAACTAGATCGAGAGCCGAAAATACATCCTGTGTATATTCGTTCAAAAACTATTGTTAATCCTTTGAAAGTCGAAACAGTGGGAATTCATAATATTTGGACTTTTCGGACTGGATATGTTGCTTCCGAAATCGGTCTTTCACAAGGGTTGGTACATCACTATCGCAATTGGCAAAATCCCAAAGACAAACAAAAAGTGCACGATCATTCAATACTTGCTTATAAGGATAGCATTATAAAAAGAATTACAGAAAGGTGGAAAATTCTTGAAGAGGTTTTGCAAGAAGTGAAGCAATAATTTTTTAAAGTAGGTAGATTCTTTCAAGATCTCAACATTCCAGTAAATTATTCATAAGAAACATACTCATTCTTCACATAGCTATCCTGCAGCACCACATAAATAGTATGACAAGGGGTATTGGATATTAGCGTAGCTTTTAGTTAGTAAAGGTAGCTGACACTTCGAGAGAGAAAAGTAAGTAAGAGAGAAGGAAAGAAGAGAGAGAGAGAGAGAGAGAGAGAGAGAGAGAGAGAGAGAGAGAGAGAGAGAGAGAGAGAGAGAGAGAGAGAGAGAAATAAACATGTCCTTTTGGGTAAAACAATAACTCCTGCTAAAAGAATTTCTCTGTCAGAATGGTTTTTGTTAGTCAATTCAAATGTTTTATACAGCGATGTAAATGTGAGTGAGCAAGAGCAAACGTGAATAACTGAATTTGATCGAATGAAAGTAGTAAGAGAGAGAGAGAGAGAGAGAGAGAGAGAGAGAGAGAGAGAGAGAGAGAGAGAGAGCAAGTGGGAATGAGTCAAGGATGGGATTGTCGTTATATGCAAGGCATTATAAAAGAATCCACCGAGTGCATGCACTCATATCTATCTGATATTAATTAATGAAATAACCAAATTGTATCGGAACCTTTTTATGATAATACAGCTGCTGCTTTTGTCCCTTATTTTTGGGGAAAAAAATCTTTTATTTATATATTTTTTTATGTAATATTCGAATAATTCTTATCTCCATAATGTAGAGATTTTGTCCAAGAATCTGGTTCAATCCCAGTTTGCAGCAGAAATTAAACTTTCTAAATTCCATTAGGGAAAGTGCTGTAAAGAAAAAAAAAAAACCCCGTATTCGTTCTAGTTAGATTTTAGGTGAGCATTCAAAGATATCTGCATCTGGGACAGATGTTGTCGTCACCTACACTCACAGACCAAACAAATAAACAAACAAGAAAAAAAAAAAAGAACAAAAGCAATCAAAAAAAAACCTTACCCATTCCAGATCTCATTTTATATTGTAGCAATGACTATGAAGAGGGCTCTAATGATTGGCGATGAAGAGGAAAGATTAGTGATGTTGGAGGTGATAATGGTTATAATAGGATAAAAAAATATTGAGGTTGATAATAAAAGGATGAAAACTATATTCATGACGATGATGATGGTGATAATGTTGATGATAATGCTACTGCTAATGGTTATGTCGAACCATCAGCTGATTATCGAAACGAGACAATAAAGGCCAAACACAATGACAGCTGCTACAATACCCCCACCCATCAACTACTACTACTACTACTACTACTACTACTACTACTACTACTACTACTACTACTACTACTACTACTACTACTACTACTACTACAGCCCTGCCACTACCGCCGACAGTTGTAATCTCAGTACAATCATCATCAACACAAACCAGAAAAGAGAAATAAATATCACAACAGAAAAGAGAAAGAGGAAAACATGAAAAAACAGTTAACAAAGCAATAGAAAGCGACAACCGTATAAAACAGCAAACAGAAAGTAAAAAAAAATACATATGAACAGAAACAACAAAAATATAAACAAAAGTTAACAAAACCGAAGAGATAAACGTGCAGACATGTAAATAAACAAAAACAAAGTAAAAAATATTTTACCAAAAATTTAAAGTAGATGATGATAGGTTAAAAAGCATTAAGTAGAAAAATAAAGAAAATAATAGAATAATTAGGACCCCCCCCCCCCAAAAAAAAACCATAAGTGAATATAGAAAAGAACAAAGAGTGAATTGAAAACTTGAAACAGGAAATGAAATAAGGAAGACGTCAAACAGAACCCTCACTTGTATATACACAGCAAAAAGTACAGAGCAGAAAACAGAAACTGCCAATAGAAAAACTGCATACAACTAATAAGTGAAGCAGGAAACAGAAGCATGAGAAACAAAAAAAATTCCCCAGAAAAAACAGGATAGCAGCAACAATGCAAAAAAAAAAAAAACATGAAAACAGTAAACAGGAAAAACTACATACAAGAAAGGTATACATTTCTCCATTGGTTATAAAACAGTTTGAAGATTACTTTTTAATAAAAAAAAAAATTCGTGGATCCTCCTTTTAAAAAAAAAACTTAAATCTATTTTTTCATAATTAAAACTTTTTAAATTCTTGGCAAAAAAAATTAAAAAAAATTGGTTTGTAATAAAAAAAACAACATAAAACAGAAATAACAAAAAAAAAAAGAACAAAACCATTAAAAAAACGTTATTTTTTAACAAAATAAAAACTTGAGGGGAATTGTTCGTGGTATTATTAAAAGTTTATTATTAAAACTTGTTCTCGCATTTTTCATGTCATGCACGAACGTGAGTTTGAGCGCGCGCGCATGTTTGTAGAGCGCGGGGAGGCATAAAATGGTGATTAGCTTACAACGTAAGGGTTAGAAGCACGAATCTGGTTTGAGCCAGTTACTTGCCTTCGATTTCCAAGATGTGGATGAAACCAGTTTGACTTTTGGAGAATATGCTCAACTGTAGGTAAAGGCAGCCACGCGATCAAAAGGGATCAATGAAATGTATTCTCAAACTAAGTGCTGGGTTCATTAAAACTGACCACCAGAAAAAAAAAGGAAAATACTACTGTTACGGATCTTTGTCGCTGTCCAATGACTGAGAGTAGTAAAAGAATAAAAATATGCGTGTATGCGAGGAGTGGCTGTGTGGTAAGAAGTGTGCTTCTCAACCACATGGTTCTGGGTTCGGTCCCAATCCGTAGCATCTTCGGCAAGCGTCTTCTACTTTAGCTGCGGGCCGAATGTAAAAACGAAGGAGAGACAAACAGAAGGTCCATAATTCTTCATCAGTTATCGACCAATTTAACGATATATATATATATATATATATATATATATATATATATGTATGTTTATAAGGAAAATAAGACAAGATAGAAAATGCTGAATAAACTGTCGTCGAAATTATGCAAAAATGAAAATACCACTGGCATCTTATTTTAACAGATATATTTACCAAAATTACATAAAATTATCTTGAAATACTAGAATTTACTCATTAAAATCACCACTGGCTTTAACCACGGCCTCCAAACGACTTCGGAATCTCCTGCAACTCTTCTGGAGGGTCTCCTTGTTTAAGTTGGTGAATACTGTCATGATCCTTGCCTTGAGTTCATCTTTGGTGTTACAAGGAGCTTTGTTGGTCTCTCGCTCAACTGCGCCCCACATATAAGAATGAAGAGGTTTGCAGTCAGGAGAGTTAGGTGACCAGATGTTAAGGATGCTGTGGTCGTAGAAATTATCTCACAGCCATGACTGGGATCTCCTGCATGTGTAGCATGGTGCAGAGTCCTGTTGCCTGACATAGGGTCTTTCAGCAACCAACTGCTTGACCCAGGGCAGCACGACCTCTTCCAATTACTTGATGTAGGCTTCTGTGTTGAGTGTGAGGCCATGTGAGGAGATGAATGGAAGCGTAACGTCATCGTTACTTGTGATTACTGAAAGTCATTTTTTTAATATATTTACTACGGATTGCTTGAAGCTAACTTTCTTCCTACACCTCGATCCTTGGATCACACACACACACACACACACACACACACACACACACACACACACACACACACACACACACACACACACGCACATACACACACATACATATATATTGTTGCCTGAGATACACTAGCACATTATCCTCATAAGCCCCCACCAGTTTTCGGGTTCAGTCTCACCACTAATAGTTTCGAATAGAAATTCGCTAGGTATGTGTGTATGTGTGTATGTGGGGGGATAGAGATGGAGAGATAGATAAGAAGAGAGAGAATGATATATAGAGAGGGAGTGAGTCTGTGAAGGTGATAACGTTATCCGTGCTAAAGATCCAACATTTCATAGAAATATTTGTGTGTATGTGTGTGTATGTGTATGCGTGTGTGTGTATTTGTGTACGTGTGTTGTGTCTGTATTTGTGTATGTGTGTGTATCTGTGTGTATGTGTTTGCGTATGTGTGTATGTGTGAGAGAGGAGTAGTTGTGAGGGTGGTTCGTATGTGATGATTGTAATGTTGATTGTAGCTATAGATCCAGTGGGTGGTTATAAGAGCGTGTGGGAGAATATGTTGCATGTGCCGAGGGAAACAAAGAAATGAAGTGATAACGGAAAAATGGAGCTAAATATAAAGACAGTAAGTAATTTCGGAATAAGAGAATGGTGGAATTAAAAATATGCAAAAATATATTTTACGTAAGAATAGAAAATTTAAATTAAGGATTTTGGAATAATAGATCTAAGGAATGCAAGAATAAAAGATTTTTATAAAAATGACAAAGAAAAATTGAAAGTGGAAAAGGGTGAAAGAATAAAGAATGTTCTGGAATGAATAGATGGTAGAGAGCACTCAGAAAGAAGGATAGGAGAGTGTAGGTTAAGGATGGGGTTTCAATGTGTGAATGAATAGAAAGTATGAAGAAATGTAGAATTATAGAATGAGAATAGCAATTCTGAGGATATATATTGTGGAAAAAAATTAATAATAATTGAAATGAGGGGATGAAAGCAGTAAGAACTAAGGTTTCAAAGGACCAAATAAATGAATAATAGAAAAGAGTCAGAAGATGAGATGTGTGAAGAGAAGGAAAAATGCATTCGGAATAAAAAATTAACGATTGAAATTTTAACTAAATCGCTGAGAGAAACTACTCTAAAAGGGAGTTCTGTATTTGAAATACATAGACTTAGTAACTCAGTAAATTGTAAACCTCTATTTACTATGTTTGTAATCTGGAATTAACTGAGATTATCCTTTAAATGAGTGATGAAAGTTCTTCTGTAAATAAAATCTGAAAACAAACAAGTAAGATCAGATAGCTGAGACGTTTTTGAAAATAGAGGCCACAAAGAAGAGTAAGTGGATCCTGTCTGTAGATTTTGCAACTGAATGTAACGGATAAGTTTCAGTGTAAATTGATCACACTGAATCAATCATATTCATTTGATAAAACCCAGAAGTTGTATATATATATATATATATATATATATATATATATATATATATATATATATATATACATATGTATCGGTTGAGTATGGTAGATGAGTGCAGCAAAAATTTAGATTCAGATGAATATAGTACTTAAGTTGAGGTACCAGAATTTAGTACGGTATTATCCATACAATTTCAAAATAAGGTGATTAAAATCAAAATAAGCAACAATGATATCCAGAGGTAATGCAGTACGATCGTTTCACGCAACTCCATTTAATTGAACAATGCAATCATTACATCAATTTAGATGCAGAGCAATCTTCAGCTCCACAAACGGTTAAACCGTTCAAAGCAGAGCACCAGCATGACCACAGTCCGATGACTGGAGCAAGTAAAGTATAAAAGACAAAAATAGTTTCTCAGAACCGTTAGTGCGGCGTTGGATAGAATGTCTCAACTCCCTGCATTCTGATCTCAAATCCCACCGAAGTCAACTTGGCCTTTCATCTATTTGAGATCGATAAGAAGTATCCAATCAGAGCGAGGAAATGGTGAAACTGCTTGAGGATCGAGCGAGAAACTTTGCTGTATTTGATCCACCTCTTTGAGTTCTCACAGCAACTCTTGCAATGTCACTGGTGCCAAGCTGTATCGGTATCTTTTCCCTTGAATAAACATCCGTGTCGGAGAGAGGAAATAATGCATGAATAACCGAAAGTCTTACAAAAATCTTACCGACGCCTGCACATATATATATATATATGTTCAAACGCATGCTCAACATTGATCGACTGAGATCCTACATAGCAGTAATAATTACTGAAGCATTAGTATACGTCCTAAGAAGTTTAGAATCATCATTTAGCCTTCCAAACTTCCAAACTTCCAGTCATGCTGGTGCTCTGCTTTGAACGGTTTAACCGTTTGTGGAGCTGAAGATTGCTCTGCATCTAAATTAATGTAATGATTGCATTGTTCAATTAAATGGAGTTGCGTGAAACGATCGTACTGCAT
>NC_142933.1:94963709-94983709 GCF_046866305.1 Octopus bimaculoides
AAATTCAAAAGAACATATTTATCTTCTTCAATATATATTTCAGTATAAAGAATTCATTAAGATGCTTAAATCAAAATTTCTTTACACATCATTCAGGAACAGATATAACATCAGAAAAAATACATTCCGTTTAAAAACACAAACCGTTCATGGCGAAAAAATTCCACAATTACAAAAAACGAACAAAATTTTTAAAGTTTTAGCAAAAAGAACGCTATTACCTACATGCAGGCATCCGCGTGTGCGCCCGTACACACACACACACACACACACACGTTCATACGCGCACCCACGTTCATATATATATATATATATATATATATATATATATATACAGTTCTATATTTAAGAGATGAGGAATTATTTACATTATTTACATTATCTACATTTGACGGATATTCGCCCTCATCTTGTTTGTTGTTAACACAACGTTTCGGCTGATATACCCTCCAGCCTTCGTCAGGTGGTGTCTTGGGGAAATTTCGAACCTGGGTTCTCATTCCTATCGATGTTACTATTATTATTATTATTATTATTATTAATCAGGTCGCTGCCGTGAATCGAACTCGGAACCTTGGGGTTAGTAGCCCGCGCTCTTAACCACTACGCCATATGCCCGTGGGCAATTATGGGGTGAATTTTAAGGCTTATAAATCTATTATTTTTCTATCCTTCCTCAATACCGGTTCCCATATGCTATTCATATCTGCACTCGGTCTGCTTAGGAGGTTGTTGTGTCCTAGCATATGTGCTGCTTCTTTTAGTTTTCGTATTTTCCAGTGTTGTTCCCTGTCTATTATTTTAACTTCATCCCACAGGGGGAGGTGGTTTCCATTTTTCCATACATGATCAGCTATACCCGATTTATCGATATCTCCTCGTGTCACAGCTTTGCGATGTTCTTCTACCCTTATTTTGAGGGGGCGACATGTTTCGCCTTTGTATAACCTACCACAGCTGCATGGGATGGAGTACACGCAGTTTTTGGTCATATTCTCTTCTGTTGGCGGTTTTACCCGAAGGAGATATTTGCGAAGTGTTGTATTGCTCTTGAATACTGCCCTGATGTCATATGGGCCGCATATCTTTTGTATCTTTTCGGAGAGGCCTTTCACATAGGGTAGACAGACTGTAGACAGTTTATTGGTTTCATCCTCTCTTTTCTTCATAATTGGAGTAGATAGTATGTTCTTGGGGTAGTTGTTTCTTAATAGATTGTTACTGAGCTTGATCATTTCCTCGTGGTGGGTATCACGATCGCTACTTATATTCTTTGCTCGGTGTTTTAGGCACTGAGCAATTCCTCTCTTTACACTGTATGGATGGTGGGAATTGAAGTTAAGGTATCGTCCAGTGAAGGTTGGCTTGCGATATACGGATGTCCTGAATCCATACTCGGTGCGTGTTATTAATACGTCCAGGAACAATCAGCTGGCATTCCTGGGGTCGATGCACTCCATTTACATCCCGCCCCCAAATTTGCTGGCTTTGTGCAAAAATTTGAAACCACTATGCCACTATGTCCAGTATCCATGAGTGTTTGTGTATGATACTTCAAATATTTTCTGTGAGTTAATCTGGTGATCAGACCTAGTTTTTCTTTTTTTTTTACAGTCTTCGATCCCATGCAGCTGTGGCAGGTTATACAAAGGCGAAACATGTCGCCCCCTCAAAATAAGGGTAGAAGAACATCGCAAAGCTGTGACACGAGGAGATATCGATAAATCGGGTATAGCTGATCATGTATGGAAAAATGGAAACCACCTCCCCCTGTGGGATGAAGTTAAAATAATAGACAGGGAACAACACTGGAAAATACGAAAACTAAAAGAAGCAGCACATATGCTAGGACACAACAACCTCCTAAGCAGACCGAGTGCAGATATGAATAGCATATGGGAACCGGTATTGAGGAAGGATAGAAAAATAATAGATTTATAAGCCTTAAAATTCACCCCATAATTGCCCACGGGCATATGGCGTAGTGGTTAAGAGCGCGGGCGAGTTCGATTCACGGCAGTGACCTGATTAATAATAATAATAATAATAATATGATAATAATAATAATAATAGTAACGTCGATAGGAATGAGAACCCAGGTTCGAAATTTCCCCAAGACACCTGACGAAGGCTGGAGGGTATATCAGCCGAAACGTTGTGTTAACAACAAACAAGATGAGGACGAATATCCGTCAAATGTAGATAATGTAAATAATGTATATATATATAAACAATATATGAGTATATGCATATATATGTACATGTATGTATATACGTTCATCTACATGTACATATAGATACATAACTGGGTACATGACGTGGCAAAAGAACAAGGACAAAATGGTAAACAAGGTGCAACAAACAAGTAGGCCACATAGAAACATCCCCTTCATCAGCTGCCACCATTAAAACTCCGGCGTTACTCCCACATACATACATACATACATACATACATACATATGTATACGTGTGTGTATGTGTGTGTGTGTGATGGGATTCTCTGTTTCTGCCAGCCAAATTCCATCACAAGGCATTTGTTAGCTCGCGATTATAGTAAAAAACACTTGCCCAAGGTGCCACGCAGTGAAACTGAACCTAGAACCTGGTGGTTGCAAAAGAGCTTCGAGGATCTTAGTCGGTCTTCTAGTTCGAATACCTTTCCGCTGTTTCCTGTTTCTGATGTATTTGTCTCTCCTCTTTTTATTCTCCTCTTAGTTATGTTGTTCCGTTGTTGATTTCATTAAGGATTGGGAGTTCTTTTGCTTTATATATCTTTCTCTGCGATTAGTTTCCATGTTGTTTACTTCGCTTTTCATATTCCCGTAAGAGTAGATCTTAGAGTAATCAGCTACCATGGTTGTGGTTATTTTGTTTAACCTGGTTATATTGATGTTCGTATCCTCCTATCAGAAGCTACGAAAAACATATAATGAAGCGGAATACAATAAGTAACTGCAGAATCTGTAGAAGGATTAATCATTTTTTTCCTGGTTGCCTGCTTTTGATCAAAAACGAATAAACATACAGACCTCGTAGAGTTGTAGTTTACATACACCAGAAATTATGCAAGTAGTATGATATGAAGTATCAACAGAAAAGAGAAGGTATAAACATGTACTAAAAAATGTGATCACGTTCTGAGACATGCTAATACATAGGGACATTTTGGAGATGGTGTAATAGGAACAATAATAATAAGAATACCACTAGTGTTACGTGACATATTTGAAAAAGGAAATACTGGAGGAGACATAATATATACCGGGGTTATTGATGCAAAGGAAAATAACTACAAAAACTGTATAAAAAGTAAGAACGACAAATAAAACAAATTGCATCTGCAGGAAAAACAAGAACGATAAAAATATTGCACCAGCTATCACAACAAGGAAAATATCGCATCCGTATGAACAAGAACAACATCGAATATTGCATAAAAAGTTTTTAAAAAAACCTGAAAACTACATCGAAGAATTAAGAAAGAATTGATGACCAGCATGGAAAATATTCGATAGAAAATTGAAGCTATAATGTAGAGAAACTTTACAAAAAAGAAGGTTGAATAATATAGAAATGATTTTAAAGAATGGAGAACAATGGATAATGTACAGAGGATATTTTAAAGAATAAGAATAAGAGAAGAGAAGAGGGAAAAAAAAGGGGAGAAGAAATATATTCTGAGGTTGCACGGTAGTTGTTTAGTTGCGTGTTTCTACAGGTTGTCTCAAAGTATAGGATTTACTTGATACGAAACGAAACTTGTATAACCGTTCACGTTGTATTACAAATGAGCATAAGCTCACTAATTATCTTAATAGCAGCTTATCGGAGTCGTGCAGATGTACAGTTTAGAGACTAATTGGTGATTAATTGCGATCAGGGATTTCATTAACGGGTATGGTTTCTGAACAATGGATATAGAAAAGGGACGGGGAAGAACAAAACTGCGTGAATAGATTACGATGATAGAGGATTGCTTGAAAGAGAGACTGATATACATAGATACACACACACACACACACACACACACACACACGCGCGCGAGCACATACACACATCCGTACATGTATCTCTCACTCTCACTCTCTCTCTCTCTCTCTCTCTCTCTCTCTCTCTGTATATTTATATATATATACACACACACACATATATATATATATATACATATATATACACACATACATATGTACATATTGTTCATATATATATATATATACATACATGCACATACACACGCATACACACATACACACACGTACACACAGATACTCTCTCTCTCTCACACACACACATTTACATACGCATATATATACGCACATACATATATACATATTGTACATATATATATATGCATATACATACATACATAATACATACATATGTCCCTAATATTATATATATATATATATATATATATATATACATGTACATACATACGCACACACATACACACAAACACGTACACACAGATACTCACGCACACACACATATAAATATATAGATACGCATATATGTTGATAGATAAGTTGTGAGAGAGGGGGAAAGGAAAAGAGAGGCTGAGAGGCTGTCGTTGCAAAACTCTTACTTTAATAGAATATTAATAAGAGAGGCCCAGTTCATTTGCTAATTGCTAATGCCATTGCCATTGTAAAAAAGAAAATGTGTTTAAGCAAATTACTTCATTACATTGATGTCTCCGTGAAACCAGGAATCTATTAAGGATATGATTCTATAGAAATGCAAGACAAAAATGAAAGAGTAAAAAATGAAAATATTCATTAGAATAAAATGTAATTAACTGAAGAGAAAAAAATATGCTGTTTGTAGACATCAAATCTGGCAACAACTGTCCAGAGTCAAATTCGAACGTTCATACAAATTCGCTGTTGTTGTTACTGTTGATGATGATGATGATGCTGATGGTGATGATGCTGATGCTGATGATGCTGATGATGATGATGCTGATGATGATGATAATGATGAAGTCCAGGTCAGCTTTGTTTGAGTAAATTCCGGAATCCTAGGAAAGTGGTGATGGTCTGCGTCGGAATTATACGAGAGAGAGAGAGAGAGAGAGAGAGAGAGAGACAGACAGACAGAGTAAGAGAAGGAAGGAGGGGAGAGTGTTCAGGAAGTTTTATTGTACGTATGAAGTAAAGAATCTAACATTTTGAATTCTTGCACTTCATATAGTAAACCATACCTATGTTCCCGTCATGACCATCACTTTTTATTTCCAATCCTAGTATTCCTCGGATTACATTATCCAATATGCCACCCCAAATTTTTCTTTCCAAATATTAAGTCGTTTCTTTAATGAGAAGAGTTTACCTGTTATTTGTAGTAGGTTGTGCGACTAGATCATGGCCGAGTGGTGGTGGCTGTGGTGGTTAGGTTTTAGGTTTCTTTCGATACACATTGAATGATTTTTCCGTCTGATAATGGTATGGAGAGAATAGCCGACAAGAAAGTAACCGAGTCCCAGAGAACAGGGAACAGAGAACAGAGTGCTTCAATACGGTTTAGATAATCGTTTTTAACTGTTCTGATTGACTCCTATTGGTTGCTAACATTATAGACAAAGACACATCCATTTCATAGTTGACGACGATGGTGGTTAAGACAACAGTATTACACAGCCACTGGTAATTTGTTAATAGGTAGCTGTGTGGTAAGAAGCTTGCTTCTCAATTACATGATTTCGTGTTCAGTCCTACGGCGTGACACCTTGGGTAAGTGTCTTCTGCTATAGCCCCGGTCCGACCAAAGACTTGTAAGTGGATGTGGTAGATGAAATCAGAAAGAAGTCCGTTGTATTACACGCGCGTGTGTAATACGTTTGCATAGACATACACGCACACATAGATATCCATCCATACCTACATACTTATTCTTTGTTTTCTACATGTACAAGTGTGGAGGCACAATGGTCCAGTGATTAGGGCAGCGGACTCGCGGTCATAGGATCGCGGTTTCGATTTCCAGACCGGGCGCTGTGAGTGTTTATGTTGCGAAAACACCTAAAGTTCCCCGAGGCTCCGGCAAGGGATGGTGGCGAACCCTGCTGTACTCTTCCACCACAACTATCTCTCACTCTTACTTCCTGTTTCTGTTGTACTTGTATTTCAAAGGGCCAGCTTTGTCACACTGTGTCACACTGAGTATCCCCGAGAACTACGTTAAGGGTACACGTGTCTGTGGAGTGCTCAGCCACCTGCACGTTAATTTCACGAGCAGGCTGTTCCGTTGATCGGATCAACTGGAACCCTCGACGTCGTAAGCGACGGAGTGCCAACAGCATGTACAAGTAATGTCTTGTAGCCTAGTGGACCATGACTTTAGAAACAGTTGATTAAGCATTACCTTGCCAGAGGTGTCAAACGAACCAGGTTTAGGATAGCAAACTGACAAAAAATAATTCCATTAATTACTCACCATTTTCTTCACAAGCAACAATTAACTATACAAGCAAAGACAACTAAGTTAAATGATTTTGATATCGTTTTATAATTAATCTCAAATTAATTTTTAGCTAGTTACAAATGTTATTACATCTTCAGTCAAACTAATTGAGTTAACAGATCTAACCAGTGAAACCGTTCTTTCACTTCAACTAGAAAATGCAATTGTACAATACCTGTAAAATGATACTTGATTTATAAATCAAAGTTAATTTAATGTGACATGGTAATTTCACTTTTGCGACTACGACAACACCGTATAATCGCATAATTTTTGTTTTTATACATTTTTGTTTTAAAATATGCAGTTGACAGTTCTGTTTTACGAAAGCAAAAATTTGTTGTCCTACAACAGAAAACTCATTTACGAAAATGTTAACATCTTGGTCAGGTCATTTGAATTCAATTTGTCACCTACTGCTAATATGTAGGCAACGTTTAACATGGTGGAGAGAGATTTTAGCTCTTTTGATCGCTGACGATATTATGTAGCAGTCCACCTGTTAAAGAAACTTGTCAATTTAGATAAAATATGGTTGTAACTGAAATTAAACGGTTGTTCTGAATCCGTCCCTTGTTTACATTATAAGTTTCAACAAATATAAATATGTAAAGAGGGTCATGTCTTTAGTATTGCATTATATCTTAATAAATGGAAGTTCATACATATCAGGAGCTGAAACATAAATCTTGTTATCGGAAAAAAGATTAATAAAGTATAGCCAACGTAGATGTCTTTTTATATATATATATTTTTACTTAACACCGACAACCTTAAAGCATCTAATGTGGTACAAGACTCTAAACAGAAGGCATCAGCGATGGAGGATTTTAATTAAACGATTTTAATTTAAAGAAAACAATTGATTGAAACTACACTTCAAACATGTTATCGTTCAGATTTGAAAGTAACAATTACATTTTGGTTCATCAGAACACTAATGAAGATCTAATTTTAATACAATGGTTCAAAAGCAGACATCGTTAATAGTTATTCTGTTAATTTCTGATGAGGATTTTTTCTTAGGTCTTTCAAAAATTGGCGGGGGCATGGCTGAGCTATTTAGAAGTTTGTTTTCAAACAATTTAGTTTCGGATTGAAGCAAGCACTCCGTCTTACGACGTCGAGGGTTCCAGTTGATCCGATCAACGGAACAGCCTGCTCGTGAAATTAACGTGCAAGTGGCTGAGCACTCCACAGACACGTGTACCCTTAGCGTAGTTCTCGGGGAGATTCAGCGTGACACAGTGTGACAAGACTGACCCTTTGAACTACAGGCACAACAGAAACAGGAAGAAAGAGTGAGAGAAAGTTGTGGTGAAAGAGTACAGCAGGGTTCGCCACCATCCCCCTGCCGGAGCCTCGGGGAGCTTTAGGTGTTTTCGCTCAATAAACACTCACAACGCCCAGTTTGGGAATCGAAACCGCGATCCTATGACCGCGAGTCCGCTGCCCTAACCACTGGGCCATTGCGCCTCCTCTCGGATTGAAGACCATTAACATATACACAAGGAAAGTGTTTTCTAAAGCTTAAAGCTGTATTCTGCTCTAGCTTAGGACTGACATGTTCAGGTCTTCCATATCGTAGCTCAGCGTCTTCCTCTGCGTCTTCTGTTATCTCCTAAGGCTGAAATATTCAGGACGTCCTTGTCCTTTACTATAGTCTAGAGCTGACACACACGCACATACTGATATATTGAGAACATCAGTGTCAGCTACTCTAACCTAGGGCTGACATCTTCAAGGTCTCCATGTCATTTACTATAGCTTAGGCCTGACATAAAAAGGACATCAGTGTCGCCTTCTGTAGTCTATAACTGAGAGTGACAAGGGGAATGTAATAAGTTATTCTCAAACCGGAGACATGGGCGGTAGACTTGTAAAGGAGACCCACCTGCGCTGAACTATTTGAGAAATTTGCAGTTACTCTATCCAAATTACAAGCTCAGGTTCATACTTGTAATTATTGGGGTACTGAGGTGTGTAACACACTACCTAAATGCTGATCTTGCGAAATTAGGCTTCTCAAAACCAGAAAGGAGAAAGCTGATCCGAAGACTACAAATCCAATTCATCACTTGAACTGTAAAAATCTGAAAAACTTTCCAGACGTTTATCATTTAAGTATATACGAGCATATCTAGACATGCAGCTATATGCATGAGAATACATACATAAAACAAAATATACAAATCTGCATACATACATACATACATACATACATACATACATACATGCATACATACATACATACAAAAAATACACTGTTGATGTTGAAATTCCAATGAAGAAGCCTTGTATCTAGGTTAGAAACCGGCTCTTTCTCTATGGGGAAGACATCTTGAAATATATCTGAATAATGACATACTTATATGCGTGCGTACATACATAATTACATAAATACATGATACATATGTGCATACACATAATGTACACATGCATTTATACATACATAAATATATTTATACACATATACATACATGTGCGCACACACACAACGCACACATATATGTATACATACATAGTCTTACACACAAGGAGAGAGAAAGAGAGAGAGAGAGAGAGAGAGAGAGAGAGAGAGAGAGAGAGAGAGAAAGAGAGAGACCGAGAGACAGAGAAAAACAGAAAAAAAAAATTATTAACGAGAACAGAGCGAGACATAGAGAGTTAATGATGGCGGTCGATAGAATCATAGGAAGATGAGAGCAAAAATTGAGAATTGAGGGCATGGTAAACAAATGTCAGATTCTTTTCCCTCATGCAACTATTTGAAAAATTCAAGGGAATAACCATGTTAAGAGATTTGCCCATTAGACGAGGTTAAGACGGGGTTAATTGATAGGGAGCTATTGTAAATAAATATTCTAATGAAGAAACTGTATAAATATGCATGAGTCGTATTAGATTTTTTTTTTAATATTCGTGAGGTTTTGAATGGAGGCTACATGCAATGCGCTCTTTAACGTTAATCGTTTCATATCATTAGTCCAAAAAAAAAAAAAAATACTTCGAGAAAATCAAATTGATATTCTATAATAAGGTGACCTGTAGGTCGGCAAGCTGGCGGAATCGGTTAGCACGTCAGGTAAAATGCTGAGCGGCATTGTTGTGTGTTCAAATGCTGCTGTGTTCAACTTTGCTTTCACCCTTTCAGGGACTTATAAAATAAATACCAGTTGAACACTTAGGTCGACATAATAGGCATCTCATCCTCTCAAAATTACCGGTCCTGTGCCAAAAATTGGAAAAAAATATTTATGGGTAGTAGTAACTTGAAGAAAATCAGTGTGAGATCTGGATTTTCATATTATTGATCAGGTTTTTTTTTTTACCTTTTGTTAATCTGCCGAGAGCTATTTTATTGGGAGAATGGACTAATCACGAACAATTTGGCCCCAGAGACGAGAATTTAGTAACTTCTTTTACATATAATCTATCAATATGAGGCGTGGCTAGAAGTTTGCTTCTCGACCATATTGTTCCGGGTTCAGTCCAATTGCGTGACAGTCCTATTGAGCAAGTAACTTCTATTATAACCCCAGAGTGAATTTGGTAAACCCGTAATATATATCTGTGTGTGTGTGTGTGTATTTGTGTGTGTCTAGTATATATAAATCACAGTATTGTGTGTATAATGACTAACGCATACATTTCCACAATTCTCAACTGATTTTCACCGAGTTTTACGCACACATTACTTATATCCCAAGGATGGTCATGCACTATAACATTTTGCCTCAAGCCCCCGCGTAAATGGACATAATCGAACATAGTTTTTTGTATGTAGGTTCTTCCATACTTTAAAAATCTTTTTATAAAAGAGAAAGGAGTTTGTCTATTTATTTATTTCCACTGTTCACCAGCGACGTTGATTAAATTACATTTGTTTACCTACCAATGCGTTGTTTTACTTTAAGGATGCTTATTTACCCATCCATTATGATATTTCGACTGTTGTCCATCGTTTCAAATACGTTTTAGCATTGTCGTTCTAGCTTTTCTAAACAATCCCATATGATTCGTCCCAAAGAATCAACCTTTAAATATGAGTTTTGCTTCCGCTAGCGAAAGGTATACATATCTTTCAGAAAGCTCCTTACCAATTTAACTTTATGTAGCATTAGCTGTTCGTTTATGCGCAGGCTATGTGGGAAGACAGAATAAAGGGGCTTTTGTTAGCTTATCTGTCCGAAAAATAATTTGTACGTTCAATATTGTCTCGACATACCGGCTGAAAGGTAACTCTGAACGACCGTCATGTAAAGGATTGTTCATTACTGCATACTTGCGTATAGGAGAGAAAGCTGTATGATTGACAAGAATTGTATTATGCTGTTGTGTTCGAATTTCGCAACGGCTAACTGAACGACATATAAAACAACTTCAGTATAATTCTATCTTGAACCATAAAGTGTTATGCTACATACATTTCCATTGATTCAATTTGCATTCTTGATACTTTTCGCTACAAAACCTTCATACCTTCTAAACGACAAGGGTAACAATATGGCTAAACAGACATACTATATCTAGTGCGCATAGCCATCAATTCAAAACAGCATTATAAAAAAACCTAGATGGCTTATTATAGAATTTTTGGCACAAATTTGCGAACTTTTTGTTAATAGCAATTGTCCTCGTAATACGTTTCCTTTGTTTTGTAGAAGCCATGGTCTTTCATGAGTTATGGATGTTTCATTTCCAAAGGTATTCAGTAGTTGTGTTTAAATGTTGAGAAAACTGGGAAAACGAAAGCCGAATGAATAACAAGCATACACATTGATCAATGTCTATTACTGTTTTTTTTTTAATATTGGTACCATATTACAGACGTTATATGCTGTCTCGGTTGAACAAATTCTTATTAGGTCGTTAGGCGTATTTGGTTAAGATTAACAGCGAATGGAAATAAGTACTTTATCCTATGGAAAAGTTTAATAACATGGAAATAAAATGAGCGAATTGGATTGCCAGTTCATAGTTAGCGAGTTCACATCTTGTCTGTCGCAGGTGCTTCCTAATATGTATATACATATATACATATACATACATACATACATATATATATATATATATATATATATATATATATATATATATATATATATATATATATATATGTATATATATATAGTAAAAACAAACGGTGAGGGTTGTTGAGCCAAGATGATAGAAGAATTATTAGATGTGCCATGAGAGAAGAGACAGAAAAAAACATCTTTTCTTTAGGAAGGCAGTGGGCAGAAAGGGGGATCCCCTTTCATCACGTGTCAGCGACGGGAGAGTCAAGGAGGAGGAGTGAGAGAGAGAAAAGGAACGGTGAAAGGGAGAGAAGAATAAGGTAAGGGTGGGAGAGGAAAACAGAAAGGATGAAGAACAAGAGAGGGAGAGAGATAGACAGCGAAGAGATAGTAGATGAGTGAGCATTGTAATTATTAAGAAAAAACTTATTTGGAAAAGGACGCGTAGCGTTCGATCATATATATATATATATATATATATATATATATATACAGATAGAAAGAGATAAAGAGAGAGAAAGAGAGAGAGAGAGGAAGAGAGGGAGAGAGAGAGGAAGAGAGGGAGAGAGAAAGGAAGGGAGAGAGTGAGAGAGGGAGAGAGACCCCGACAGAACAAGTAGTAGACTTAGCAATAAGTACTGCAGCCGATTCGACAGATCGAGACCTTCAAGGAGACACTACATTAGCAGCGCAGTGAATGAAAGCAGTAAAAGAGCAAAAAAGATGCGCGCACACACACACACACACACACACCGATCAACACAATAATCCTTTTGTTTGAAAATCACCTAATCCTAGGTTTAGTCGTGGTGAACTGTCATAATATATAATTCGAAATAGCAACTTTATCATCAATCAATCCTCGTAAAAAAAGAAAAAAAAAGAAAACACCTTTAAAACTTGTAGTATTTGTACTAAAGGCTAAATTTAAATCAAGAGAAAATATTTTCTGAAAACAACTCGTAAATGGATTTGTTACATGCATATAATAAACGTAAACTAATTTTACGATCACATCTATTGCCATCGTGATAATAATAGCTCCTTTACAAGAATACATTACAAATCTGCCACAAAGATAGATTTTTTTTCGTTTTGGCTTAAAGCTTCAGATTTATTGGGAAATTGTGATGCCAGGTTGTATGATTTTAAGGCCTTCTTGAAAAGCATTTGCAACTTACATGAAGAGAAGTAGACACAGCTTAACAGTTATTGAATTTCATGAATATATATATATATATATATATATATATATATATATATATATATATATATATATATATATATATATATATATATATATATATATATATATATATATATAGGTGTGTGTGTGTGTGTGTGTGTGTGTGTGTGTGTGTGTGTGTGGTTGTGTGGTTGTGTGGAAAGTAGCTTGCTTACCCACCACATGGTTCCGGGTTCAGTCCCACTGCGTGGCACTTTGGGCAAGTGTCTTCTACTATAGCCTCGGGTCGACCAAAGCCTTGTGAGTGGATTTGGTAGACGGAAACTGAAAGAAGCCCGTCGTATATATATATATATATATATATATATATATATATATATATATATATATATGTATATGTTTGTGTGTCTGTGTTTGTCCTCCCCAACATCGCTTGACAACCGATGCTGGTGTGTTTACGTCCCTCCCCGTTAGTTATCGGTTCGGCAAGGGAGACCGATAGAATAAGTACTAGGCTTACAAAGAATAAGTCCTGGGGTATATATATATATATATATATATATATATATATATATATATATATATATATATATATATATATATATATATATATATATACATATATATATGTATATATATATATATATATATATATATATATATATATATATATATATATATATATATATATATATATATATATATATATATATATATATATATATATATATATATATATATATATATGTATGTATGTATCATGCACACACACACACACATATATATATGATATTAGCACGTGAACTACGATGTAAAGAATATGAGAAAAATATAGTATATATAGTATATATTTTTTTTTTTTGCGCAGAGTTTCCTTGAGACATGTAATTTATTTTAAGGGTTACACAAGGGTAAAAAGGTTGAAGAATACTGATTTAGGTTGTAAAAGCAGACACGACTCTCGTGACCGCGTCCATCAAACTGCTGAAGGTACCACAGATTCCAGTACCTCAATGCCGTAAGCAGAAGCAACATTGAAAAATTGTCGAAAGCTTTGTTAAACCAGTGCTACGCTTGAGTTCTAATGTAAATTTTATAATTCTAAATTGGTTAACAACCTGGCTCTATTTATTGTTCTTATACCCATCACTATTGAGTAGACTCGAAATAAGTAACTCAATCAGTTTGCTACAGACTCTTTAACTAGATATAAAAGATACAAACACCAACAAATTCGTATCTAAATGTAATATAGAATTTAAATACACCAATAATCTCCAATTGCATATATGTCACCTGAGATCAATGACAGATTTCACCATAATCATTCCTATTTGGTTATATACATCAAAGAAGCGATGCTTACAGTGACGTATTTTCTACAAACTCACTTTTGAAGTGTTTTGTCATTTTCGTCGGCAATTACTTAAAGCGTTTGTCACTTCTGTTGGAACATTTAAAATGCGGCAACTTTATGTACACATTTGACACTTCTAGCTCACATTAAATTTCCATTTAGTAAAAGCCATTTCTGCAAGAAAAAAAAAACCAAAAACCAAAAAGAAAAACAAATAAAAAAACACCAGTGTGGTATTCATTTGCAACAACCTCTTCATATTCTCCACAATCTAAAAGCTTCCTAATCTATTTCCCAAAGGTAATTTTAACTCTTGCATTATTCAGAATTCTGTGGCTTTATGCATTATTCAGGATTTCATCACCTTAATTTCTTAAAAGTTGATGGTTTTACCATATAAATATAGAGTAACATCTATTTTCAAATAAAGGCCAGCATTTACATTGGTAGACTTCCATCATAAATTTCGAAATGATTATACAGATCAGATCATGATATTAGACACACTCACGTACACATTAGTAACATAACTACATAGTATCCTTTGAAAATAGTGTTATTGTTCTGTGTAGTCTGTCAGAATGAAAGATGTCATACATATTAAACTAGTTCGTTGTTGGTTTTACAAACACGCATGTAAGCTCAAATTTGCAGTGGATCAGAAATAAGATTGTCTAATATTTATGTGTTTATGCCTTTCTCAATAGATTTAGAAAAGCAACTAAAGTAACATGGCTGCACCCGGAAACGGACAATCGAAATCAAGGCACAGAATCAATGTTCCGGAAATTCCTCTCCTACAATTCTTCTCTGATACTTGTCTCTTCACTCGTTCGATATTAATAAACACATTATGTGTAGGCACTGAAACGCTTTGAACATCCTTCTTTATCTGGTTTGTTTTAACAACAAAAAGATTCAATACCTGCTCATATCATGGAAGCAATAGTTAAACTCTCTAGTGAGTGACGAAACGCAATAAAAACTTCTCCAAGTTTCTACAAATGTTAGGCTCACAATATCTGAGCCTATCTCCTGACAGTTTCACTTTTACAACATAGTAAAAACACCATACAAAAACCCAGCCTTCCTCCTCAAGATCAGGAAATATTTGAATTTTGATCAGTTCCTCTGCCTCTACAAAACTCAACTGCGGTGTTGTACTGAACATCAACTTGAAACCTCATCTATTTCGCCAAGCACAGATAATCCACTAGAATCATGAACTTGATTCTTTCTCTCATTAAGCCATCGTCTTCCTGAGATTTAGCAAGAATTGAAGCTGTTATTATCTCACTGCAATTTGCACGGTCATTAGGTATCTTGAAACAATCTTTTTTTATAATTTTCATTTTTATTTTATATTTTTCATTTCCTTGTGAAAAGACTTTTGTCTTATAAATGTATTTGCCTGTGTGAAAACAGTCATCGTTCATATAAAACTTAAATATCCGCAATAGAAGAGATATGTAAATAGCTAATTTCTTTCGTAATTCCATAGTTTTCTATTTATAAAAAAAACATTTTCAGTCTAAAAATTGCCATCCAACCGACAATGCTTGCGGTCTTTCATTGTTTATAGATTAACTCTTATTTCTGCTTCGATTAATGTTATTAAGAATTTCCGATAACATGTACTGTTGTCTACATCAACAGTTCCCAATAATCTTTAGTCGACATTAAATTTCATCGATAACAAATTAATTTCAAGTATACGGAAATTAATTCTGAGTATCTCTAAATTTGTTGATGACTGTCTCTTTCTTTAGTCTCATTCCAATATGCTGACGTCATCATCATCATCACCATTATTATTATTATTGTTATTATTATTATTATTATTATTATTATTATTATTATTATTGGCGAGCTGACAGAATCGTTGGCGCGCCGGACGAAATGCTTAGCGGTATTTCGCCCGATACTACGTTCTGAGTTCAAATTCCGCTGAGGTCGACTTTAAATTTCATCCTTTCGAAGTGGATTAAATAAGTACCACTTGAACAGTGGGGTAGATGTAATCGACTCATCTTCACCTTCCCCAAGCTGCCCTCGTGGCAAAAATTTGAAATAATAATAATAATAATTATAATAATTATTCTTATTAAGTCGGTGAGCTGGCAGAATCGTTAGCGCGCCGGACGAAATGCTTAGCTGTATTTCACTTGTCACAACGTTCTGAGTTCAAATTCTGCTGAGGTCGACTTTACCTTTTACCCTTTCGGTGGAGATGAAATAAGTATCAGTTGAATACTGGGGTCAATGCTGAACACTACTACCCTTGTGGCAAAATTATTATTATTATTATTTTATGTTTGACTTTTGTTTTGCATTTGTACAAGTTGGATCCAAGTCTCACCCAGAGACCTCAAGAGACAACAAGTTAGAAGTTCATGTAGGTGTTATGCCTAGGGTACCATATATTTGGATTTGTACAGTTTTGTTCAAGTGAATGTTTAAGAAACCATTATTATTATTATTATTAAGGCAGCGAACTGGCCGAATCGTTAGCACGTTGGATGAAATGCGTAGCATTATTTCGCCGGTCGCTACGTTTTGAGATAAAATTCCATTGAGGTCGACTTTGCTTTTCCTCCTTTCGGGGTCGAGAAATTAAGTACCAGTGAAATACTGGAGTCGATGTAACCAATTAGTCCGCTCCCCACAAATTTCAGACTGGCAAGGACTGGGCAGCCTGTGATGATGTTGTCAACTGTCTGATTGTGCTAGATGCACGTTCTGCAATTGGTGTTGAGGTCTGTTTTCATTATTTTGCTTTTATAATTGTTTGTAGTCAGGTAGTCAGGCATTGGGCTTGTACAGCGAGAATCAATCCTTCCGTTCTGGCTTTTAGTCCAGAACTTTTGAGCCTTTGTTGGCTTTTACTTAGGCTCACTTCTTCTCTGTCAAACACTGCAGGGTATTGATTTTTCTTTCAATTTCTTCTTCAGTATCATTTGTAATTCAGTTTTCATATTTATAATATACTAGCAGAAATACCCGGCGTTGCCCGGGTTAAAGAGAATAATGAAATCTAAAAACGCCGTCTAGACTACGCATCATCTTTATATATAGAGATGTATATACACACACGCACCCAAACACACGTATATCAATATGTATATCAATATAAATATATGAAAGTCAATGAAGTTTCGTAAAAGAAGGTGATCATGTACATACTTTCTTGCTGTTGTGATTATAACACCTCGTTGTATTCAATGTTCCTTGTTTTCCCCTGTGGAGTATATACAAATAGGTTTTTTTTTTGCTGCCCACTCTTGAGCAGCTAACATACAGTTGTCCATGTGAGAAGCAGGGCTCTTCCAAGAGAAGACCAGCTACAGACAGTGTTTGACCCTGAGATTTGACCCTGAGTCGTGTTCCATTGCAAAGTCTTGGTGGTTCCAGATTGCGGAGCAGCATAACAGGCGTTCCAACTTTAAGTGATAATATGTGGGGAGGTAGTCCTGGAGGCTCCAAAGAATTGAGAAATTCAGGAGGATAGTTCACCACTTCATTTGTATCTGGAACTGTATCAACAGACTTGTAAGTTTGAAGATTGCCGGGAAGAGAATGCATCAGGTGTTGATTAATTTTTGTAACAGCTACGTTTTTTGGAGCTAATATTGCTCTTTCACATAGACAATTGTGATTTTGGTAGTTTTGTTTAAAGTTGGGAAAGACTTTGTGTTTGAGGTCATCTACAGAATTAAAAACAAAACAAAATGGCCGGAGGTCTGCAACGAAATAATTTTACTCAACACTTTGCAAGTGAATCAGTGGAGGCAAAGATGCGTCTCATTTACTTGACAATTTATGCACCACATTGCAGAAATCACAATGTAAGTATATCTGAAAGGGTAGTCTTACACTGTTGTACCGTTGAATTACAAATAATGCTCATCTGTTATGTTCGGGTTAAAATTTCATCAACATCAAAAATATATGAATTTTCATGGGAGTTATGGCCGTTATGCAAAGAATATAATTTCCAAATTTCATAAAGATCCATTCAGTACTTTTGACGTAGTTTTGGATAAGAAAACAAATGACTAATGTGTGTGTTTGTGTGCATGTGTATGTGTGTGTGATGGGTGTATATATGTATAGATATCTGTATGCATGTATATATGTATATATGTGTACATATTACATGTACATCTATATATATATATATACATCTACACATATGTATACATATACATGTATGCATATAGATCTATCTATATATATATATCTATACATATACGTGTACATATACATCTGTATGTATACATATACATCTCTCTCTCTCTCTTTCTCTCTCTCTATATCTATACATATATGTGTACATATACATCTATATGTATACATATACATCTCTCTCTCTCTCTCTCTCTTTCATGTATGCATATAGATCTATATATATATATATCTATACATATACGTGTACATATACATCTATATGTATACATATACATCTCTCTCTCTCGTTCTCTCTCTCTATATCTATACATATATGTGTACATATACATATATATGTATACATATACATCTCTCTCTCTCTCTCTCTTTCTCTCTCTCTCTTTCTCTCTCTCTCTTTCTCTCTCTCTCTTTCTCTCTCTCTCTTTCTCTCTCTCTCTTTCTCTCTCTCTCTTTCTCTCTCTCTCTCTTTCTCTCTCTCTCTTTCTCTCTCTCTCTCTTTCTCTCTCTCTCTTTCTCTCTCTCTCTCTTTCTCTCTCTCTCTTTCTCTCTTTCTCTCTCTCTGAAAGTATCTGTCATTACAGTATCGAAATGGTGTACATATACATCTATATGTATACTGTTACGAACGCCCGCACGCGAAGCACCTCCTTAACACCGAAGAGGGGACTCGCGCACGCGCGAACGTTCAACTCTCAGTGAGCTAGCAAATTCGTCTGTCGGTCACCTGACCGCGATAATAAAGCCCCGGCTGGAGCACGTAACGAAGAACAACACAGGCAAATAGGACGGGGAGGAAGAAACAACGCGAAGACCATGCGTTGGGTAACCTTTTCTTTTTACATACATAACATTACAGAATACATTTAAAACATTAGAATAGAGCATTACATAATAACAATTCCATAACAGTTCAATAACGTTGACAAAGTTTCCAAACGATTACAAGCTTTTCAATCATTTTTACATCTCAAAGTTCGTGTCTCAAGTTTCATTTGACAACAAAGTTCTTCTGCTTCTTTCTTTTGTATTTCTTTTCTTTTCCTTTCTTTTAGAAGCATTTAACAACACAGTTAACAACTCAGAGTTCTTTTTCTCTAAAATAATATAAAAGCATTTACCACAACGAAGTTTGTTTCCTTCAGGTCTGCTACTTCCACTGACCAAGGCAGTCTGCCACTACAATTCCGTCTCTCTCTCACTGGGACTCTATACATTTCTGCTGACCATAGCTTTCTCGGTCAGACTTATTCTTCATCTTCATCTCTGTACAACTGCTTCATCTCTCTGTCCCTCTCTCTCTCTCTGGGACTCTATGCGTTTCTGCTGACCATAACTTTCTCTGTCAGACTTATAATCCTTCTTTCTTCATCTCTGTACAACTGCTTCATCTCCACGGGCAAACTGCTGTCTCCCAACCGCTCCGGCTGGCTGCTACCACTCGACACAACCGATCCTGCTGGCTCCCAGAGCTCGACTCCCCAAATTCTCTGCTAACTGCTTTTGCCGCCAATTCTCGTTCTCCTATTCATCCCAAATACCATAGCTCATTGTGCTACTTTACCCCCTGCCAAGATGGGTTGTTCGGTAAAATTCCTATGCTGCCTTTTTTGAACTTTCGCTGACCGGAAAGGGGCAGCTACGCTAAAAATAGCTGTGGCTGCCGACAAAACAAAGGAAATACCATTCTCCCCAACTGACCAGAGTACGGGTTCAAAACCCAGCCCGGGAGATAGGGATATAATGCCAATTGTATTTTCGGTCGTCGCATCAATACATATACATCTCT
>NC_142933.1:94986209-95063709 GCF_046866305.1 Octopus bimaculoides
TTTATCTATAGGGAAATATATGGCATGGTAGAAGGCTGTAAGAACTTCTTTATTATCTTCCCTAGACCATTTTTCATTCTTTTTCTTTTGGTTATTTGATGACGAGCATGGATGGCCATCTGTTGGAATATTCCGGTTGTGGGGTACTTCCAGCTCCTGTGTGTCGGGAAGATTTGAACCAGTAGCAGATTTCTCGTCTCGGATCTGGTTCATTATCCGAGTAAGTGGTCCTTTATAATCCGGTCTATGACCATTCCGGTTTATATTTTGTTTTATTAACAGTGAGGCATAACAAGCTTCGACGGATCTGTCTGTTTAGGGCAAATTTTTTGAGACAACACCGTCTCCGAGCTCTCGTGACGTAGCTTCTTAAGGCTAGCAGATCTATTTCGAGTAAGTGGCCCTTTGTGATTCGGTCGATGACCAATCTGGTTTGTGATCTGCCTTGTTATCATTGAGGCATGACGAGCTTTGGCGTTGACATTAGGGGACGGATTTGTCTGTTTAGGGTCAGTTTTTTGAGACAACACTGTCACCGAGTTCTCAGCATGTAAACATTGCTCGTAGCGTAGTTTTTTAAGGCTAGCAAATCGGTATTTTTTTAAGGCTAGCAGATCGGTATTTTAAGGCTAGCAGATCGGTATTTTAAGGCTATTATTATTATTATTATTATTATTATTATTATTATTATTATTATTATTATTATTGTTGTTGTTATTATTATTATTATTATTATTATTATTATTATTATTATTATTATTATTATTATTGTTATTATTATTATTATTATTATTGTTATTATTATTATTATTATTATTATTATTATTATTATTATTATTATTATTATTATTATTATTATTATTATTATTATTGTTATTATTATTATTATTATTATTATTATTGTTCAGGTCACTGCTTGGAATCGAACTCGGAATTTTGGGGTTAGTAGCCCGCGCTCTTAACCACTACACCGTATGCCCGTGGGTGTAGTGGTTAAGAGCGTGGGCTACTAACCCCAAGATTCCAAGTTCGATTCCAAGCAGTGACCTGAACAATAACAATAATAATAATAACATCGAAAAATACCTTAGGAATGAGAACCCAGGTTCGAAATTTCCCCAAGACACCCGAAGAAGACTGGAGGGTATATCAGCCGAAATGTTGTGTTAACAACAAACAAGATGAGGACAAATATCCGTCGAATGTAAATAATGTAAATAATGTACTATTTGTAAATCTCACAGCGAGAGATATTCAGCAACAGTACTTTGGAGTAAAGATTATTTGCCAACAACATGGCAGTCCTGGTTTAGGACGAATGTTGCCCCAAGAGACATCGTCTCCAGCTGGGGTGTATCTATTTATCATCAGCTAGGTGCTCTCTCTGTGTCCAGTGGGGGTGGCTTATCAAGGCTATGCAGTTATCTCTGTGTTGTGCTGTATGCATACAACCTCTTGTTTCTAGACCATTTCTATACCGGCGGCTTATCTCTACAAGCATAGGACTAAGATAAACATCTTTCATCAGTCATATAGACTTATAAGGCTGTTTTCACGGTTTCTTTGGCACATATACTGCCCCACTCCTGCTGGTCCGTCGCAGGATTACTCATTTTTGCCAGCAGAATGGACTAGAGGAAGTGAAATGAATGGTTTTATTCAATAACATAATACATTGCCCAGTCCAGAAATCGAAACCACAATCTTTCGATCACGTGTCCAACACCCTAATAACTCAACCATGCGCCTCAACATTCTCTACAAGACATACCAATATAGACTTGTAGTCTTTACTCATTGGTTGGTATTGGTCCACCGAATGGTAGCAGAAATATTTCTTAGAAAAGCTGAAAAACAAGACCAAATATTTAACAAGAGCCATCCATTCTACGGATATCACCAATACAAAACAGATTCAAGTGGAAGAAAAAAGAAAAGAAAGGTAAAAATCTTCATGATATCCATTGGTTCTACAAATGGTGACGAAGAACCTACGTACATACAATTATAATTATGGAAGGAAAGATTCGTAAATATTTTACTATTACCAGAGAGATAAAATATAAATCAGCAGAAAAATTTTCAAAGCGTTTGGAGTTCACACGGACTAATCTTTTATCTTTAATCATTTAATTGTTTCGGTCATTGGATTGCGGTTATGCTGGAACACCACCTTGAAGGGTTTTATACGAACAAATTGACGCCCAGTACTTATGTTTTCTATCGGTATTTTTTGCTGAACCGCTGAGTTACGGAGACATGAACAAATCAACATTGGTTGTTAAGCGGTGGCGAGTCTCGGTGACAAACACTGGCATGAAGGCATACACACATACACGCTCACACGACAGGCTTCCACAGTTTCCATCTACCAAATTCATTCCCATGGCATTGGTAGGCCTAGGGCTAAAGTAGAAAACACTTGCCTAAGGTGACCCGAATCCACATGACTGCAAAGCTAGCTTCTTAATCACGTAGCCATGGCTGGGCCTACGAGTAAGTAGAAATGGTATTAGATTTGACCTAACTAAAAGTCCAGAGTGAAATAGGATCTAATGTAGAATACTTTTTCTGTGACTGTTGAAGATTTTAAGTCACGAGTCATCTGACAGTTGCCCAACATAGGATTGCTCTTGTAGTATGATTTAAGAATGAACATAAAGAACGTGTATGGCTGCATAAAATGTCGACCACACAATGAAAATAACTATAGAAAGCATTATTGTTTTTTTTGCTCTTTTTCTTCAATGTAATATATGGTGTAAGATGTCTGTCTGTTTTATGACTGGGGGCTCAACCAAAAGAGTGTGTGTGTGTGTATATATGTGTGTGTGTATATGTATGTATATATATGTGTGTATATAAATATATATGTATATATATATATATATATATATATATATATATATATATATATATATATATATATATATATATATATATATATACATACATATACATATATATATATACATACGGACGCATATATATGTATGTATGTATATAGTTCAAAAAAACAATAACAAAAAAACAAAAAAACAACAAAGTGAGGACGTGATATGGATAGTATTATTGGACGCTCAGGAAAGGAAAGAGAGAGTGTATGACGTTTCGGGCGTAGCCCTTCGTCGGAAAGATGGAAAGTTCGGAGAATGGAAGAACGGAGAAAGAGGAAAATGGTACCGATGCCCACGAGGTTACATTATATTGATATATCCATATACATATGTATACACATCTCTCTCTATATATACACACACACACACACACACACACACACACACACACACACACACACACACACACACACACACACACACATATATATATATATATATATATATATATAATAAAGGAGTTACGACGCAAATTAATTAGCTTACCAATTATTTTTGTTGGTAGTTAATTTATAATATATATATATATATATATATATATATATATATATATATATATATATATATATATACATATATGTATACATCTCTCTCTCTGTATGTATGTATATGTATTAAATTCCAAGTGTGAAATGGCTTTTGTCGTCTCCTGATGAAGGCTAGTGCTATTGAACTATTAAAATGAAATATAGATAAAACTAGTCATTCCATTAACCGTCGCACACGAAATAATCTATATTTCAATCAAAAGCTAATGGTCAGAAAAAAATGGGATTCAGCCGACAAAAGGCTCCGAGTTAGAGTGATAACACAATGATCGTAAAACAAAATAACGTGCCAAGCACGCCATTGAAAATTTCCGAAAGAATCCAGAATTTCATAATACGGTTGATAGCCAAAAGCCTCAGCTACTGAAAGAAACAAAAAGATATAAATGATAAAACACTTACAAAGAAAAGCAATTTCATTAACTGTTCAATGAAAAATCACCTAGAAATCTTTCTTAATATTTTCTTTTCGAAAGGTTCAATATTTTTCTCGTCCCCGATGACCAACACTGATCTATGGGAGGATCGAATGAAATTGCATACAGAAAAGAAAAAGAAAACAAAAATATAGATTGTTAAGAGGATATTTTACCAGCCAAGTCGTAGCGAAAATCATTGTGTTCAATAAAAGAGTCATTGTTATTACGAGGGTGAAACCTTGCAAAAATTCTTACTCTGGGTGTACAAAAGCTCACGCTTCTCTGTTTTTACCGATCCTGCCAAATTAGCTAAAACGTTTCGTCGAAGATGAAGACGGAAACTTTATTTTGGTCAAGATAGCTCCTACGTCTGAATTATATTGACGAGTTATGACGTTGAGCAAAATCCGAATTCAAACGCTTTCAAAAATCTTTTCGATTGAGGCAGTTTAGAAAGAATGATGCCGATAAGTATTAGTGAAATATGCTACCGACATTGATTATAGGGATTAAACACAAGAAAATATTACTTTCAGAAGTGTGAACACACACACACACACACACACACACACACACACACACACACACACACACACGCACGCACGCACGCACGCACGCACGCACGCACACACACACACACACACACACACACACACACACACACACACACACGCACACTAAATACGTTTTTCTAGGTCTTAGGGTACAGATATAGGAAAAAAATCTCGTAACGTTAGATTAAAATTACAGATCCCCATGTATTGAATAAACGAACGTATCTTTTCTCTCTGGTTTGTACAAATACATACACACACGCGCGCGCACATATACATACATATATATATGTGTGTGTATATATATGTATGTAAGTACGTAAATACATACATATACATATTTATACCTAAATACACACACACATACACACATACAAGCACACGCACGCACACTTACACACACACATATATATTGCGAGATAGAGAGGAAGAGTGTAAAAATTATGTTTGCCCTCAACTACTACATTAACACAACATATTACAAATGCTCATTAATACAGCATATTGATAATGGATCGTATTTGTTCTACTTTGATAAGAAAGAGAAAAAGTAATTGAATACTTGTATCCATTATGACGCATTTCATAACTTTAAGTTAAAACTAATTTAATCAATACCTAATTTAATTAATTATGGCCTTACTGAACGAGATAGATTTTGTGTGAACTGGAGGCCGTTATGGTGTTGATTAATTTTATCACTTTGGTTGTGTTGTTAATACTTCTGAGATAGACATAAACTAACCACCCCAATCCAGTATTCTTCCACTCCTCTTCGATAAAATATATGAATTTTCTGCTTCGAGAAATGAAAGAAATATTCGAATATATCTTTAGATCAATAACATTACATATACTGTCTCTTAGACGGGTTTCACCCCTCTGATGCTAATAAACCATAAAATCAAGAACCGCTCCTCTCAACGTGTGGCATCATAGCTTCGTAATAAACCAATAATTAAATAATGAAAACGAGTAAACCTAGAGGAGTACGATGCCCAAGTAGTTAAGGCGTTGGACTTAAATTCTAATGGACAGTCGTCCGCGTGGATTCGAACCCCACTCATGCTAGGAACTGTGTGAATTAGAAGCTCTTTTTGCAACAGATTGTCTTTTACTAAAGCTCCAGGTCGGAAAATTCGTTGTTAGCGAAAGTTGTATGTATATATGACTAAGTCGAAATATACAACACACACACACACACACACACACACACGAAGGGCTTCCATACAGTTTCTATTAATCAAATTCCCTCATAAGGCATTGGTCGGCCCAGGGCTTTACTAAAAAGAAATTTGCTCAAAGTGCCGTGCTGTGAGACTGAACCCGAAACCATGTAGCTGCAAAACGAACTACGTAACACCACAACCATGTATTTGCTGAGCGCATCTGATATATTTAGGACAGCATAGTAGAGTCTCAGCCAAGTTAATATTCTTGACATGTGACTAAGCCATCATCTGATTTAATGCTACCATCAAGGTTTGGATGCTTTTAACGGAGTCCACTCTGTCGCAATCATTCTAACCAGATCTTTGTGTGAGGAAAAATTTATAGCTTTTCTCCTCTGGACATGGAGTTCCTGAGAAGTGTCATATATGCTACTCTTCCTCCTTTCGCTAAGCCATGAAGATTAAAAAAGAAGGAAATTTACTGAGATTAATGTCACTGAGTTACGAGTGGACGTGAGAGAGAACTATTTACACATGCTATAACACACGACCTATAGTCAAAGCTTCAATACACAAGATATAAAAAGACAATACCGCTTGTGACGCGATGCGAACTGCTGGCATTTTGGTTGATTGTTCAACGTTCTACGAATTTCGTCGCGTGACTGAGCTTATTAAGTCATATATTAGATTCATAATACTGATTGTGATCAGGTGAACAGTATGTTCTTAACGTGACTGTGTGCTTAAGTATTGGATATAAATATCGTTCGTAAACAAACTACTGAGTTGAAGATTTCGATCCAATGATTTCAAATAATTGATATGATGAACTCAAATAGAGGTTACAGTGAGCTTGATGAATTCAAATAAGAGGTATGTTATTTTGCTTCAATAAGGAACCAACCTACCCAGCAGAACGTAATATTAAATGAAGAATCAGATATAATAAAACCAATTACAATATTTTAATATCAATTATAATCGAGCGAGTGGTTTCTCTAGCACGAAAATATACTTGAATACCTAAGGCGATATAATATAATTTCTTTTGACTCGGTACAAGATGTCTTCAAAGAAGTGTGTGGAGTTAATTGAATCGACATCAGTATATTAATTGTACGGAAAATAAATCACTTCGGACGATATATTCATCTCTGAACAGTTCTATTTTACTATGTTAAACAATATACATTATTGTACACTTACAATAATGCAAACTACACTGACCTCAGATGACAACATAGCAGAAAGGCAGCGAGCTGGCAGAAACGTTAGCACGCCGGGCGAAATTCTTAGCGGTATTTCGTCTGCCGTTACGTTCTGAGTTCAAATTCCGCCGAGGTCGACTTTACCTTTCATCCTTTCGGGGTCGATAAAGAACATTGGCGCTGCATTTCTTTCTCAGAGCAAGCCATGACAAAAAAACCTATCAATTCAATGTCCTAATTCCGTAAGACAACAATTAAAAAAAAAAAAACTAAGAAAAGCCCTCGTAAAAAAAAAAACTCCAAACACTTCTGTTGTGGTTTTTCAAAATCAAAAAAATATGACTAACATTTCTAGAAAAGAGGCTATGGCGTTGCATCAAGAATAAAGAAAGAATCAAAGTTTATTTCTCTAAATTATATCGTCTGCACTCCAAATAATTATTACGTATTCTGATCAATAAGTATCCAGACTGTTGCTATAGTAACGAAGCCAAAGCACGGAGAGTAAAGCCGCTTGGTACACACTGACCTTTCTCCGTTGTGCAAACGCACCAAGTTTTAACGTTCTAGCTCACTTCCGCTGTTTACAGCAGTGCTTGGAAGGAAGGTGTAGCGTGTGAGCGTCACATTGACCATGGCAGAGAAAGTTGAGCAGAAAATCTGCATCAACTTTTGCCAAAAGCTTGGCGGGACATGCTCAGAGGCCAACGTAAAGTTTTCAAAAAGTTTTCATCGCATTCGACACAATCAAGGAGATCTTGTGAAACTGAAACCCGAGGGTCTTTTTGGTCAGTTTTGGCACAAATTTGGCAGGAACGTGTCTCATACCCAAATCTTCAGTGATAACGTACTGAACTGAACCGTAACTAATGTGCACTAATCTCACGGAAGGTGATTCGACGATTTCACCTCACATCTGCTCTCACATCTGCGATGTTTTTCTCAATTCTGCAGATCGTTCGTCCATATCGACATTTTTGCGGCCACCTTGGAAACATCTGAAACACTCGTTCACTTGTGTGCGTCTCATACAATCCTCTCCATACACTTTCCGCAACTTTGCGTAGGCCTCTGAGCAGGTATCGCCATGACTACTTTCTCTCTCATGGTCAATGTAACGATCACGCGATACCCACATTCCTTCCAAGCACTGCTGTAAACAGCGGAAGGGAGCTAGAACGTTAAAACTTAGTGCGCATGCACAGCAGAGTCAATCTTTGCTAAGAGGTTTCTCTCTGCGTGCTTTGACTTCATTATTATGACAACAGTACGGATACTTATTGATGAGACCTCGTATAGTGGTATACAATTGGTGTAATTACTTCATGGAATGTATGATGTTTCCCATGCTTTCTAGCGATACGTTATAACCATATTGTCCCATAAAACACCTGTCTCATTGTTCTGTTAGAGAGATTGTTAGATTTGATACGTGAGAAGTCACCGCAACCTGTTTTGCATGATTCGGCGTGTCTCTTAGTGTCTGTCCATGTGCCTGACTGTCTATGTCGAAAGGGAAAAATTGTAAACAATGGAGAGTATAGGATGTGTATTGTGTGTGATCGCGTTCTTCTGTCAAAAGCAGGATATGTGAATCACATGAAAACACATGAGGGTAGAAATTCCAGACACCCTAAATACCAACCGCCTTCTGCGACCTGTGGCATATGTCACAAGGTTTGTAAAACAATACCCGGACTTAAGAGACATATGCTGGTTCACAGAAGCGTTTCCTTAGAATCAGATACCAGCGAGCAAGGATCAAGAGGCTTGAACATTTGTCATCTGTGCTGTAGACCTTGTCGCTCAGCAGCCGGACTTCAAAGTCACTTGAGGGCTCACCAACGGAGTGATTATACTGCGTGATGATATGTGTGGATTGTTGATGGGATGGCTATCGTCTGTCAAGATGGAGCGGTCGTCATGTATGTATGCATGTATGTATGTATGTATGTATGTATCTGTCTGTCTGTCTGTCTGTCTGCCTGCCTGCCTGCCTGCCTGTCTGTCTGTCTGTCTGTCTGTCTGTCTGTCTGCCTGTCTGTCTGTCTGTCTGTCTGTCTCTCTCTCTCTCTCTCTCTCTCTCTCTCTCTCACACACACACAAGCACACATAATTCAGTAACAGTAACCTCGAAACTGTGCAATGATGAAAATTATACAACTACATAAAATGGCAGTTCAACAATGCAATTTTTAATGCAAGAATGAGCGACTGAAAGAGGGAGAGAGAGGGAGAGAGAGGGAGAGAGAGAGAGAGAAAGAAAGCAAGAAAGAAAGATAGAGAGAATATAAGAGTGGGAGTGAGAGAAGAAGAGTAAGCGGCAGTAAGAGAGTTACAAAATATACTTTTGAACGAAGGTGGACTGTAGCTGGTGCGTTCAGATGACCGAAATGGTTTAAGTAATAATATAAACATGAAAAGTGAAGGGATCACATGATGATGAACCAGGTTTAGGTGTGATAGAAGGCTGGATGTCTAAAAAAAAAAACTATGTTTTGTACAAATTGAAAAATTAAAGCATTTATAAACTTTTCTATAATTTTCTTTAATTTTGAAAACTATTTTGAAAATCCTGAAGAATTTAGAAAAATAATTTTGAGATTATTAAACTGTTATTGGGAACATGAATTACAGGTACAACACTAACTTCCCGAGTACTGATATCCCAAACCCCTTATGATCTGCACCAATTTAGGCTAATGTATAAGTAATTGTATTTTATGTAATTGAATAAATTCAATATTTGCTTAATTTAGAGTGTGCTGACCACAGGTAATTACCCCTAGTTCGGAAAAAAAAATCGGTAATCTTGTAAGGCTTGCGGAATCAAAGGTTCCGGATATTTTAACGGAAAGTTTTAATTTTGGTTACTTTAAAGCGTGGAGGCGCAATGGCCCAGTGGTTAGGGCAGCGGACTCGCGGTTATAGGATCGCGGTTTCGATTCTCAGATCGGGCGTTGTGAGTGTTTATTGAGCGAAAACACCTAAAGCTCCACGAGGCTCCGACAGGGGATGGTGGCGAACCCTGCTGTACACTTTCACCACAATTTTCTCTCACTCTCACTTCCTGTTTCTGTTGTACTTGTATTTCAAAGCGCCAGCTTTGTCACACTGTGTCACGTTGAATATCCCCGAGAACAACGTTAAGGGTACACGTGTCTGTGGAGTGCTCAGCTACTTGCACGTTAATTTTACGAGCAGGCTGTTCCGTTGATTGGATCAGCTGGAACCCTCGACGTCGTAAGCGACGGAGTGCCAACAGCTTTAAAGCAAAAGAACCATGGGCGGTCACAGGTGGGTTAATATCAAAAATGTTAACACAATGTTACTAATGCTGACGGCCAATTAGTTTATCAATGTAAAAATCATTGCCAGCTTCAAACAAAGAACCTCTTTCGTTTCAGTCCTTCCTCTAACTTTGGTACAAGGCCAATTAGTTCGGGGGATGGATTAAGTCGAGTCCATTGACACCGAAAGGGATGATAAGCAATGTCGAGCTCAGCAGAATTTGAACTTACAACGTAAGGAAAGACGAAATGTCGCTTAGCATTTTGTCCGGCGTGCTAACGATTCTGCTAGCTCACCGCCTGTCTTCCTCTAAATATCAAGTCATTGAACTACCAGCTTTCTCTCTCCTTCCCAACATTTAAAAGAAAAAGCACACAAACATACCATCTTCTAGAAACTTGTTCCATTCTCTTGTGTTACTAATATTTATTGCCGGAACTAGGAATAATTAATCAAACTAAAAGTAAGTTGTTGAACTAAAAGCAACTGGCTGAATATCACAAACGGTTAACCGAATATCTCTCAGCGGAGCCGTTTGAATCAAGGTTTTGTCATGTAGCTACAATATTTGCTCTAGATCATTTGAAAATTTGGAGAGTTTACAAATAACTTTAAATTGAAGACAAAATGTCAGTGAAAGGTCAAAATCTGTTATAGTCAACTTCTTAGAAGAAAACTTCCCAGAACGATAAGCAAACAAAATTCCTACTCAATGCCAACAAATAAACGTGATGCAAATACGCAAGTATTGCTTCTTTTTTTTTTATTATTATTTTCCTTTCAAATTCTTTTTAAAATACCAAATTATCGCTAGACTACTTTGTCACGCATAGCGTTCAAATCGTGTCCTATTGATCTTCTGCACATCTCATCACGATAGGAAGTAATAAACAGCGTCGAGATACGATCGTGTTAAGTATTTCTTTGAACTAAAGACACCGATATTTTTGATTATATATATATATCTAACAGAAAAAGAAATAAAACAAAATTAAAACCAAGTTATCTTAAATTTCCCATTTTATAACACTTGTAGAGTAATAGCCAACTAAGGAAGATATCAGACTTTTTGGTTTTTAATTTAGTTCTAGGCATTTGATTGCATCCATTAGTTAGACATTATCTGACAGTTTACTTCCTTATCACGTGCTCTTATTAACAACTTGGGTCCTTAACCTTTCACTGACTAAGTATGTTTACATAAACACAAGTGGCGCAATTTACTGCATGGTGTATTTAGGTTTAAGCTATTCGTTTTGAAAGTGAACAATCAACGTTTCTTCATCGTTTCTACAATGTTTATAAAAGCAGGATTAACGCTCAGTCTTCTGTCTGGTATGGAAACCCGATATTGTAATTAAACCAATTTATTACCATCAAACGATTCTGTATCATTATCCAAACGAAGGGCTCTGTTAGCAATGTCAGTGTTTTTACTTCCTCACAGCCAAGCAATTTACTCCAATTAGAACTGTTTAAACAATAATGTTGTAATGTTGCATTAAGAAATTAATTTACAATAACTCTTTTTCCTTAGCTACATAAATGTGTTCTGTTAAACAGCACTGAATTTAAGTAACATCTGAATCTAAGAAAAGAATTAGTTCCAGTGCATTAGACATTAGAGGTTGATAATATTCAAAGCCTTCATTATGTAATATTCGAGGAGTGTGTATTTACAGAAAACTGTTAAGTACACACACACACACACACACACACACACACACACACACACACACACACACACACACACACACACACACACACACACACACACACACACACACACACACACACACACTTAACATATATATTTACCAGAACACCTGATTATAAAATGACGCGATACGTTCTAACACAAACACATACATGCACATGTCATCACTATTATATTCCTGGGATGGATCGTCACATTCTTGACGGAATGTGACGATTTGGCGTGCTGTTTAGACGTAGACAATTTGGCTGGACATCCAGCCTATTTTAGCGACTGTACATTTTGGTGCTGGAGAAAAACACACACTGATACACACACGCATACATTCTCTCTCACACATACATAAACACACGGGCGCAGAAATGTACACATACAGCTAGAAATAGTGAGAGATACAAGGAGAGAGAAAGAGAGAGAGAGAGAAACAGAGATACAAGGAGATAGAAAGTGTGAGAGAAAGAGAGTCATTATAATTTGATTGAACACTATTGACAAACACTTTCCTCCCTTCTCATGCATAAAAAAAAAGATATACTCACAGCCATAAATAGAGAATCAGCAGCGTCAAATAAGCGGCGACAAACGGCTGCGCTGAAATGTCACATAATCCACTCTAGATGCTCTAGAAGTCAGCAGTCACCACCAATACCTATTCTTTTGCTACATGCTTCTTTTGGGCTTTTTTTGGAAATCGTTGGCGGGATATATTGTCACATTCGACAAAAGCATTATGACTGATAAAGAAAAAGTAGGTTGTCGGTGACAATATATCCTGCCATACGTCGATACCGACGGGGGAGTCCATCATACCTATTTAACTTCTTTCAGTCATTAGAATACGGCCATGCTGGGGCAGCACGTGGAAAAATTTTAGTCGAACGAATCGACGCCAATACTAAATTTTTAAAACCAGGTATTTATTCTATCGGTTATCTTAGGCTGAACTGTTAAGTTACAGGGATGTAAACACAACAACACCTGTTGTCAAGCACATACACACACACACACACACACACACACACACACACACACACACACACACGGCAGGCTTCTTTCAGTTTTTGTCTGCCGCATCCATTGACAAGACTTTGGTCGGCCCGAGGCTACAGTAGAAAACACTTACTCAACGTGCCACGCAGTAAGACTAATCCTGGAACCATGTGGTTTGGAAGCAAATGTCTAACCACACAGCTACACCTGCGCGTGCGCAAACACAAACACACACACACATACGCATATATATATATATATATATATATATATATATATATATATATATATATATATATATATACATGCGTGTACACACACACATATATATTCATCTATAATAGTTCATACTTGCAAACACACACAGATTGTCTCCAGTCCTTTTTTATAATATGTACCTGTATAGTACTGGCGACAATTTAATCACGTCTTTCCTATATTACATATTTCTGGCAATGTGCCAAAGTTAGAATTCCTAATTCAATATGTTCAGTATCGATTACTATAGATTGACTTCATTCGTGCCTGAATTATTCCTAGTATTAACGTATATTCAACTACAGTCAGGCATCGAAGGATAAAGTGCTTTTCTGTTTTATTCACTCGTAATATGAATATGAAGACATAGTAAGAGAGAGAATTGTCAACCAACTTTAACTAATAATATAGTGCTCCAAACGAAAGTGTCCGTCTGTCTGTCTGTCTATCTGTCTGTCTGTCTGTTTGTTTCACCTTACATACATACATACATACATACATACATACATACACCTATGTATGTATATATATATATATATTTATATATATATATACATACATATATACATATATATATACATATATATATATACATACATACATACATATATATATATATATATATATATATATATATATATATATATATATATATATATATATATATATATATATATATGTATATATATATATATATATATATATATATATATGTATGTATGTATGTATGTATATATATGTATATATATATGTATATATGTATGTATATATATATATATATATATATATATATATATATATATATATACATACATATATATATATACATACATACATACATACATATATATATATATATATATATATATATATATACATAGGTGTATGTATGTATGTAAGGTGAAACAAACAGACAGACTGATAGACAGACAGACTGACAGACAGACAGACAGACAGACAGACGGACACATATTCGTTTGGAGCACTATATTATTAGTTAAAGTCGGTTGACAACTCTCTTATATATATACTAGCAGAGGCACCCGGCGTTGCTCGGGAATGAAATTGTTGCTTATATACTTGAAGAAAAAAAGGCAAAATATGCTGTATAGAAATTTGAGGACATTCTGTAGATGGACTCTCAGATGAATGATGGCTGGGCGCCTCTCATGAATGGGGAAAATTGAGGATGTGCCAAAAAGCCTCATTGGTACTTGGAAACTTTTACGAAAATTAAAATGGGGATCGTTGCCAGTGCCCCTGGACTGGCTCTTGTGCGGGTGGCACATAAAATACACCATTTCGAGCGTGGCCGTTGCCAGTACCGCCTGACTGGCCTTCGTGCGGGTGACACGTAAAAGCACCCACTACACTCTCTGAGTGGTTGGCGTTAGGAAGGGCATCCAGCTGTAGAAACTCTGCCAAATTAGATTGGAGCCTGGTGTTGCCATCCAGTTTCACCAGTCCTCAGTCAAATCGTCCAACCCATGCTAGCATGGAAAGCGGACGTTAAACGATGATGATGATGATGATGATTAAATGAAAAAAATGATTTACGTGAATGTCCTCAGAAGAGTAATTGAAATATTTGGCGATTGTGGAGCCCCCCCCCACGCACGCACGCGCGCACGCATACACACGTGTGTCTTTGTAAATATGTTTGTATACATTTATGTATGTGTGTGTTTGTAAGAGACAGAGTGTGAGTGAGAGACAGAGATTTGTTGTCATGTATACGTACATGCATAAGTATACATACATCTTTGGATGTATGCATATGACAACACAGCCCTTGACTCACTCACACTATGTATCTTATAAACACGCACGCGCGCACATACACACGTGTGTCTTTGAAAATATGTTTGTATATATTTATGTATGTGTGTGTTTGTAAGAGACAGAGTGTGAGTGAGTCAAGGTGTGTGTGTGTGTGCGTGTGTATGTGTGAGAGACAGAGTGAGAGAGCGGTGTGTATGTAGTATTTACTCTCTCTCTCTCTCTCTCTCTCATACACACGAACACACACACGAACGCACAAAATAGAAAGTGAAGCTTTTTGCAGTTGTTACGTCAATACCGGAAGTTGACATTGAGGAACCTTTTTAAAGAAGTGAATCTTAAATATAAAGCAATATTATTTATTTTTAATTAAAAAAATCAAATGAAGAGCCTAAGATTTATCCGAGGTCAAATTATTCATACATTACAAGTATGGAAGCATTTGGTGAAGTCGATTTCACGTGAAAAGCGATTACACACACATCTCTGTTTTATATATAGTATAGATATAAATATATATATATATATATATATATATATATATATATATACATACATACACACACATGTATATATATATATATATATATATATATATATATATATATATATATATATATATATATATATATATATATATATATATAAAAATAAGGATAAGATCGATATTTAAAATATTGATCTTATCAAGTGGGAAGCATGGGAATAAAAACAATCAAAGGTAATAATTATTTAAAATTATAATACAGGGTATCAAGAGATACCACCACGCTGAAAAAATAGCAGTCAAATCCTGACTCTAAAATCACAATAAATGTCCGCATGGCACGATTAGCGAAGACGAAGACCAAATAAACCAGTAAAATAAAGATAATGCCAAATCCTGGATTTCTGCCTTTGCATAAATAATAATGCTCTGCCTTCATCAGTGGAATATACTCCAGTACATAAATACAAATACATGCATATAAACAGTATACATACATATACGGACGTATACATACATATATATGCACGTATGCACACGACTAGCTTAAATAGCCCGCCTAAACAACCTTTCGTGTGATCCGGACAGAATATCAGCGCAGTAAATACACTGATAAAGTTATATTTATATAAATAAGGATAAGATCGATATTTAAAATATTGATCTTATCAAGTGGTCAGCATGGGAATAAAAACCATCAAAGGTAATAATTATTTAAAATTATAATACAGGGTATCAAGAGATACCACCACGCTGAAAAAATAGCAGTCAAATCCTGACTCTAAAACCACAATAAATGTCCGCATGGCACGATTAGCGAAGTATATTCCACTGATGAAGGCAGAGCATTATTATTTATGCAAAGCCAGAAATCCAGGATTTGGAATTATCTTTATTTTACTGGTTTATTTGGCCTTCGTCTTCGCTAATCGTGCTATGCGGACATTTATTGTGGTTTTAGAGTCAGGATTTGACTGCTATTTTTTCAGCGTGGTGGTATCTCTTGATACCCTGTATTATAATTTTAAATAATTATTACCTTTAATGGTTTTTATTCCCATGCTGATCACTTGATAAGATCAATATTTTAAATATCGATCTTATCCTTATTTATATAAATATAATTTTATCAGTGTATTTACTGCGCTGATATTCTGTCCGGATCACACGAAAGGTTGTTTAGGCGGGCTATTTAAGCTAGTCGTGTGCATACGTGCATATATATGTATGTATACGTCCGTATATGTAAGTATACTGTTTATATGCATGTATTTGTATTTATGTACTGGAGTATATTCCACTGATGAAGGCAGAGCATTATTATTTATGCAAAGCCAGAAATCCAGGATTTGGAATTATCTTTATTTTACTGGTTTATTTGGTCTTCGTCTTCGCTAATCGTGCCATGCGGTCATTTATTGTGGTTTTAGAGTCAGGATTTGACTGCTATTTTTTCAGCGTGGTGGTATCTCTTGATACCCTGTATTATAATTTTAAATAATTTTTTATATATATATATATATATATATATATACATACACATGTATATGAATGAGAAAAATGACAAAATGGGAAAATTAACATATAGACATCAGTTTATTCAAACATATTCAAATCAATATAATATTTATTCCTACAGCCGTTTCCACATTCAATTGATTCAATTAGAGAAATTAAATTAAATTATATTGAATTAATTTAAAATTTTCATATTAAAACTGGGTAATTGGGTATTTCATCGAGGAAGAATTTCTCAGAAAGGAGTTACATTCCAATGTGTTGGTCGAGCCCTTGACACACTCAGATGTGAGCATTTTGGTAATGTATGTATTAATAAAAAACGTTATGAGCATATGCATATATATATATGCACATGTAAACAAATGTAGTCGTGCGCGTGCGTTTGTAATACATAATAGTTGTTATTGGAGGTGGTGTTGTAGTTAGGGTGAACTAGGTGTTACAGAGAGAGATTGAAAGAGAGAGAGAGAGAGAGAGAGAGAGAGAGAGAGAGAGAGAGAGAGAGAGAGAGAGAGAGACAGAGAGAGATTGAAAGAGAGCGAGAGATAGGCAGAAAGATAGTGAGGAAGAGAGCGGTAATACTTGCATGATGAATACTACTCCTCTCTCTCCCTCCCTCTTTCGCTCTACCTATCTCTTTTTCTGTCTTTCAATCTCTCTCTCTTTCCCTCTCCGTGTCTCTCTCTAATTTGCAACACCACCACCAGGAATAACAACTATTATGTATTACAAACGCATGTGCACAACTATATCATACACATTTGTTTATGTGTATACGTATACATACATACATATATATATATATATACATATATATATATATATATATATATATATATATATATATACATATATTTACATATATATATATACACACATATATACATAAATACATATATATTTAATGTATATGTGCGCGTTTGGGTATATATTACTTTTATTTCGTTTAGTTGTTTCAGTCATTTGACTGCGGCCATGCTGGAGCACCACCTTTAACCGAGAAAACCGACCCCAGGATTTATTCCTTGTAAGCCTAGTACTTATTCTAATCTTTTTCTCTCTCTTTTTCTTTACTCACGTGAAAGCGTTACCGACGGGCTAAGTAACGCAATGATAAGTAGAATTATTATAAGATATCTAAGATTTTATATGTGATTCTGGTTATTAACTTGAGTGCAGACTCATTAAATGAATATCATTCTTAGTAAATAACATATTTTATATCTTTAGTTACATCTGCTGTCGTGTTATCTCCTTCACTAAGTCGTGACATCTGCTAGAAGTTGTTAGTCCTGTCTACGAAGTGTAAAAGAATATGGAAACATTAAAATAGATCATAGAGAAAAGTTGAAAGTTGTCATTGTAACAATTAACTGTTATTCTATCGATTAGCTTTTATGCATTGGGGAACTTTCAAAGTAGGTGGCTTATATATGTTTCAATTTCGTTGGGAACAACTTTTCATTTCATTCGTCTGTGCGTTATTCAATTAAGTCTTGCCATAACTGTGAGTCGATTTAGCCGACTGCTCTTCTCTACAAATATCTAGTTTTGGGTTAATACACGAAATCATTACAAATTATAGGATAAAGTTTAATGGTTTTTTTCTGTAATGATGAAAATTTCATAAGTATAAATTTAATGATAATGATTTCTAACCTAAGCTCAAGGCCAGAAATTTTGTGCTTGAAATATAGTTTATTAAATTAACTTTAGTATTTGACTTCTGCGCATTTTAAATCCAACTCAGTAGGACGAAAGACAAAGCTAAATAGTATACTCTTTTATTTTTTTTACTTGTTTCAGTCATCTGACTGTGGCCATGCTGGAGCACCGCCTTTAGTCGAGAAAATCGACTCCAGGACTTATTCTTTGTAAGCCTAGTACTTATTCTATCGGTCTGTTTTGCCGAACCGCTAAGTTACGGGGACGTAAACACACCAGCATCGGTTCTCAAGCGATGTTGGAGGACACACACACACACACACACACACACACACACACACACACACACACACACACACACACACATATATATACATATATATTTATATATATATATATATACGACGGGCTTCTTTCAGTTTCCGTTTACCAAATGCACTCACAAGGCTTTGGTCGGCCCGAGGCTATAGTAGAAGACACTTGCCCAAGGTGCCATGTGGAATTCGAACTCAGAACGTAGCGGCAGACGAAATACCTATTTCTTTACTGCCCACAAGGCGCTACACACAGAGGGGACAAACAAGGATAGACAAACGGATTAAGTCGATTATATCGACCCCAGTACGTAACTGGTACTTAATTTATCGACCCCGAAAGGATGAAAGGCTAAGTCGACCGCGGCGGAATTCGAACTCAGAACGCAGTGGCAGACGAAATACCGCTAAGCATTTTGCACGTCACGTTAATGTTTCTGCCAGCTCGCCGCCTTTTTTTCCACTCTGTCACACTTTAGACGCAATTTTTCCACTCTATCACACTTTAGACACAAAGCTATTTATTCTGAGAGGATATTTAGTCAAGTACACTGACAGCAGTACGTGATTAGTACTCTGTTTTATTGACCCCGAAGGAATGAAAGGCAAAGTTGATCTAGGTAGGATTTGGGCCCGGAATGTAAAGACCTGAAGCAAATACCGCAAAGTATTTCGTTCGATGCTCAACCAATTATGCCAATCCATCGCCTTCAGTAAACTTGAGAAGAATTGTCTGGGATGACAAGTGTGCGTAAAATAATTTCAGTGCTTTCAGAATTATGCAGGAGAATCAATACATAATGACATTTAATATTCTAAAAGTAAAGTGTCCCGAATGTTCTTAAGAAAATATTTGTTACTTTTGAGATGGCAAAGAGCTTAGCATTAACAGAAAATTATTCCTGTGCAGAATAATTTCCAGAATCAAATTAAGCAAGTTTCTTTGGAAAGATTTTTTTGGAAAATATGCATTGGTCGTGACATTTTTTCATCTGTTGCTCAGGTGAGAAATCAGTTCGCATGACCCTTTACAGAGACTGAGAGACTGATTGGAGGTGGGGGGAGGAAAATATTCTCACACTAGTGACTAGATCCAAGGGCTTTCAACAGATTGGACCCTGTTAAACGCATCCAAGGTGTCTAATAATAGTGTTAGATCGAGCGACGGGGTAAGGCTAACATCAAATAGGTCATGGTGGTGTTTGAACTCCGAACAGAAAGAGCTGGAGCTAATAATACCACAAGGTATCCGATGTTCTTACTGATCAATCAGCCCAGCACTTTCAATTAATACTTTTTATCGACGCTGGGAGCAAGAAACACAATGTTGCTCTCGGTGGGATCTTAACTCTGAGCGCAGAGAATTGGAATAAACTCTTTGCGTTTCTGAATTTCCTCAGGCGCCATTTACAGATACATAGTCCCAATCGAAGACAGAACTAACCGTCATTTGTTTATAAGATAGAAATATATCAACTGCCAATGGACTTATATGACTCTTGGTATTCCGAAACATCGAGTACTAATTTCAAATGAATAGGAAAAGTCGTATATGAATCGATGTATTTTTAGACATTGGTAGGAAAGAAATCACTTTATCCCTTCATTAAGTCTACCACTTATTCCAATGAATGACAGGTATTTAATTTATCAGCCTATAATGGTTGAGTCGTTACGATACTCATAAGAGAACTTAAATGTTATAGCAGTTGACAATTCAATACGGAAATTACAAATAGATTTTCTCCGTGCCTATAATCTAATTGAAACACCATACTTTAAGCACTAGTCAGAGTAACTCTCATTAGTTATCTGGATGTTATAATTCCAACTCAATAATTTATCATCAGACAAGACAAGGAATATAATTCTTACTGATATTGGCTAGAAACACAATGAAATCAAGTAAAATGTCGAACATATAAAAATATACAATAACAAAGCAATACCCAAAAGTTATAGACAAGAAATATCCATAAATCTATTTTCCGATATAATATACATCAAAATGGTTACATCTGGTTTCTTTCTGATGGGGCTCGTATTCAAAAGTAGAACACTTGCTTTAAAAACATCTGGTGTTTCTGAATACACACTCACATACGGAGAAAGACTCAGATATACATAAGCACGCATGAACACACGCATAAGCATACACATACCTACTTATCAAAAGAACTACTTAGCACATGAAAGCTAAAACCATCGACTATTGTTTTGGCCTTCTTTCTATATATTCTTGGAAGTTCTATTGATTAAAAAAAAATTCTAGTAAACTATGAGTAGAAAATAACTGTCTGGCAAACCAACCAACTCTTACAACTTAGTTTCAATTCCAGTTTGTAGCTATTTTATTTTGTTTAAATGCTATAGACACTCTGTTTAACAGAAATTAGAGCTAAGACCCCTCCCAGCTTTTTGAATACCTTTGATGATGAAAATATCAAACAAGTTTATTTTTCATATCTGCATGAGAACCAGTCTACACTCGAGTCAATAACAAAAATAACACCGGGAAATAAACATCATAAACGAGATGGCTATTGAGAAAAACAACAAAGAACTAATGAACCGCAAATAACACACGAACATTACATATCACGATTTCATTATACTAACGGTAGATATACCAACTCTAAAAGCAACCTTATAGGTAATTTATAGAAATTCCTTATAGAAATTTCTTTATAGAAATGCATGTACATCGCTCCACTCCTATTTACAGATGAGATCATAGACGCATTCTTTAACTGCTGTAATATTTTAGTCCAACAATTAGGTCGATGAAATTTCATAGCTTCTCAATAACATTACAGTCATTTGGTATTGTTACGTTGATAATTATTACACTATTGTCATTGTTGTCATGGAGAATCATGTGAGGCTTATCAAATGCTCTCCGGTTGTCTGTCTATATGCTAAAGTTCAGTAGTATTTCTATATTGTCATTTTCTAAGAAAGGCGGAGTTTCAAATGATTATCAGAAAGCTGTATCTTGAAGCAGCTGAGATTTGGTGTATATACAGAGCAGCTTTACTACTGTATTTTATGCTGTATTATCACTGGAAATGCGCCACACTTACGATATGCTATCTATATCATAGCTGCTGTGGATTATTCCCTTTACTATATCTAGTGATTACAGTCTGTTTGCTGTATCGTAAATGATATTGCTTTTACTGTCTCTCAGAAGAAATTTATACACTCAGGCCGGGCGGGCTATGAATAGTTTTTTTTATTTAAAGATGGATATTCCTGTTCGTGACAATACTGTCTCTGTAAAAATGCGCTTGTATGGTAAACAAGTTGTCCATATTCGTTTTATTTGCTTCTTTAAGTGATAAATTCGTTTCGCAGATATAATCAAATCGTTACCTTTATTTCACACAGTAAACGACGGTACTTAGCAGGTCTATTTGTGATTGGGAAAGGCAACGGATAACATTAAAGACTCCTTTCTTATATTTTTCCCCTCATTCTCACTAGACTCTAACAATCCTCCTTTCTAAGGATGCACTGTCTTTAGATGTCAGAGTTATTGTGTAGTATGTGGTGTTTTGTCTGTAAAAGATTTCATATATTGCAGTGTATACAATTGAGTTCTGTTGCAACATAGCAATATACTTTATAGATGACACAACAAATATTTTGAGAGTACAGGCAATGATTTTTATTATCTTCTTTTAGTCTGTTAAATATTAATTTTTCGCAGTTTTATTGTCAACAATGCTTAAATATTCGTTAAAATGCAGAATTGCCCAGTTCTAGGGAGTTCCAAATAAGTTGTTCCACTGGTAAGTTTGTCTTCAGTTTCTGAATTTCTTAAGCCCAGAGAACATCGTATGATATTCTGGCTAAATTGCTTGACAATACCGAAGAGAATTACAAAGCTGGGGACCGGTCACAGAATGCAACTGTAAACCATCACTGATGGTCGATTAACCTGTATTTTCTCTTTCCCTTTAGTATCCTACGTAGCTATGTTTATTAGCTAACTTCAAGACAACAGTCATAGAGGAAAATGGAAACCAGAAGTAATATCCCTTTTGATTATCCTAGTAAATAATACAGTCTAGTTACAATTGCCAATTATTATTATTCTTTTTAATGAAATTCACCATGGTGTCATGGATGTACTTTAATCATTTTGAGAAACAAGTGAGATAGAACTGAAATAAAAACGTTCGTATACTTGATTGGGACGGATATGATGTTGTTTTGTACCTTGGCATCACCCATTACTATTTTCTCAAGAAGAAGCTGGTCGATTGTCCCTTGGAACTTTGGCATAGATCTCTTCCTCTCCGCAAGAATAGCAGTTTATAAAAAAATGGTTTTGTTAATGTTCAGTTATGCTGTTGGGTAGTATCTTAAAAAGTAGTTTATGGAGTCCCAGCAGACATGTGATGTGATGATAGTTAGTTAGTCTTTTCTTGTGGATCGTTGTTACCGTACAGGAAAATAGACACGCGATATGAATTTTTTAAGAGAATTTTGAAGACGAGCTTTGCCTGGTAGTGCATTATGTAAGGCCACAAGCGCCAAACTTTTTCAATGTTGTCAAGTTGTCAAGGCCATGACATTTTCGCTTCTGTTTAAAGTAAGCCTCAGATGAGATATCGAATGGCTTTAGAGAGATGAAGGGTCATTTTTTTTCAATTTCAGTTATTGCAATATACTTATATATTTAGCTACTCTTTTTGTTATATTCAGCTTCGTTTTCAAGAATGGGTCTCCGAAATGTTTCAAATGTTTCTTTAGGGGTATCTCATCAGCTTTTATGAAGTTACAACGCAATGTTCTATAGAAGTTTCGAGAGATATTTTCAACAGAGTGATTTGAAAGCTATCACTTATCTCGAATACCTTGTAAATTGTTATTTTATTTGTTATTATTTATCAAGAAGTATTTGAATGCTTACAGTCGTATTTTTTGTTACAATTGTATTTGGTTATCATCCTGTGCGAATATTTGTTAATTTTCCTTGAAGTACTCACACAGTAATCTGAGTTCTTTCACTTATGTTCTGAAGTAGATTTCCGTTTTTCATACTTTAATTTACCGGGCCTTTTTTCTATTCTATGTTGATGTCTTCTACCCGTTTTATCGATACTTTCTTTGTTAAATCCCGCACGGTTTATTGTTGTAAGTTTATTGGGAATTGCTTACTAGAAAATAAAACTAAGTGTCATAATGTTATCGGTTGGTAACACATTACTTAAAACAATAAGTTTCAATAGATCTCCATATTCCATTTCTAACTGACTTTAAGACTCATAAATTAAAACATTTCTGATATCAGATCGTAAATTATGTATTACAAATAAGAGAAGTTAGACATCATAGCATTCAATTGATATTTTGATATTAAAATATATTTCTCTTTTTAGATCCAGATAAACTCTGATCAAGTAAACCCGTGGTCCATCTGTATCTATCCTATTCCATTTTAGATATGACAGTGACCACTCATCGGTCAAATTTGACCATGACCTAGCGGCTGTATAGGCAGATTCTTGACTGGCACGCACGATATCTTTTCGTAGTGAAAAAGAGTTGTGTGTGCATTAAACTTACTCTCGTTGAACATTAAGAATCGATTTGAAAAGGGAAGACACGTTGGTTAAGTTAGACCCTGAAAATAAGAGGAAATGATCACGACAGGAACGTCTTTTATTATAAGCCTGCTCGTTCTAGTTGATACGAGGCTAAACAACAATGATAATATGAACAACAGACAACGATGACGACGACGTCAAGCACAACCACAATAACATCTGCGTGTGGACAAAAACCGACAATTGAAATAAAACGGTGCAACTGACAAGCGGCACTTTGGGAAATTTCTTCTAAGATATATTTTGCCATTTTATGCCACATGTTTTAAGATTTCATTATTTTTTTTAAATGGGCTTGTCTTTTTTATTAATTTTATACTGAGAATTTGAATCGAATCTTTATGACAAGTGAGAAGCCAGCAGTTTTCTTTTTTTTTAAATTAACAACTTGGTTCATATTAGTGACAATGCGTAGTACTTTCCAGTTTTCGTTGAAAGCCACACATTTTAGACAAGGGTTTAATCGATTTCATCGACCTCTATAATTTACCCTAGAAGAATGAGAATTCCCGTGGCGAAATATAACTCAGATCGTAACTTGATGTAATGAAATATCACAAGACATTTTGTCTACCACTATTCTACGTCTGCCGCTTTCAACTCATCAATTGTAAAATTCTCCTTGGTCGTCAAGGCACAATGAATACATAAACACGCAACAGTAAGTCGTATTTCGACGAAAGGCAACCACAACTTGTCTGACTCTTCCAACTAACGGCTAAGTGCTCTTCATATTCAACATGTAAAAGATTATAGGTCTTTTATGATTCTCATATTTTCCTCCTATGACATCCATCATACACTAGCGATTCTCACCTTTAAGGATTTTGGTGCTGGTACCTACTGGCAAAGTTGTTCACTGGCAACATCCTGTACACACTCCAACATTTGTTGTTCGTTGTTCTTATAATATAGATGACAATGATGATTAGAATATTTCCTAACCACTGTTAACTTCATCTTGCTTTTCATTCCCCGAGCCAAAGTGAGAGCTTCTACGTGGTTTGCTCGGTGTACGAGATATAACAGTCAAATTTCCTTCAAAACACAGCCTGTCAATCAACCCGAAAATGGAAGGCCGTGTGTGGTCCTTAGTACAAAGTAGTAAAGCCGGTTCAACATGTTTAAACTGCAATAGTAACAAACTTCGTATTATACTGTTTTCAGTACAAACAAGCTTTACACATAGCATCACCAACTAAGAAGACACACTAATAAGGGGATGTATTGGTGTAGATTGTCGACGGATTGCAAACTAACAAAATACTCTATAATTACATTGTGATTATAAAGGTAGTTGTTTGTAGTCGAGTACCTTTACATGGTATTCGCTTACAGTTATGTGAACTGAGTAGATGTCTATGAAAGTAGGTGCTATGAAAACAGACGAAAGCCGACCACTGAAAGCGTATCACAGTCTTTTCCGTTGGTAATTATACATCCGAGTGGCGACACACACGAAATATTGATACGTAAGCAACCAACGAGAGAGACTTGATAGAAATAGAAACCAAATTTCCATTCAATCATGAACTGCCAGATTGAAAAAGTTTGCATGAATCTGAAAATAAAACAAAACAAAACGAAAAAAATGAAATGAAAGAAGATAAGGTCATGTTTAGGATGGCTTTGATCATAGGTCTTTTCCATCAGTTTTGACCTAGGGTTGAAGAACAAAGCAATATTGATACTCATACATATCTGTATCTATTATTATTATTTTGCGAAAACCTAAAATTTCAACCAGAGAAATATAGTGATATTCAAATGTGATTAAAAAGGGGAGAAAAGTAAGATAGAGGGAATGGTAGAAAAGATGAAACGAAGAAAGGAAGATTTTAAAAGAAATCGGAGGATAAAAGAATTGGAGAAGAAAAGAAAGAAAACACGAAAACAAAATTAAAGAAAGAAATGAAAGACGGGCAAACGGAGAAGGGAAGAAGAGGTGACTGCAAATTTAAGTTGGTCGGCTGATTTATTTCAAATAGTCTCGCTAGTCATTAAATGAATCATTTTATGTTGCTGGTACCACTTTGTTTCACACTATTTAATGGCCTTTCGGGAAGACAGCTTCTGATGTTGATTAAATTTCACTTCGAAACTAAAGTAACCACTAAAATCTACATTCACTCACTCAACTTGGCATTACCACATAATCTTCAATGTATTTATTTATTTATATATTTTTAACCGTCTGCTATCTACTGTCGAAATGCAGTTTCTCTTTCTCAACCGCCCCCACCCACCCACATTTCAACTATCATCTGCCGATCATTTCAATAGTATTGTATCGATCTATCAAGAAGAAATGTCCTCAGCATTCTTTTATATAAATTTTTTTGGGGAATTTTTTTTTTAGCGTAATGATATTACCAATTTCGATTGTTCTAAGAACGACTTCGATTTCTTTTACGTATCAGCTCATGTCGCATGATTTCTTTTCATTTCCTATGATCTAAGTTCTTTTTTTTTTCTTTATGTAATCAGGATTTCTTGAAATTACTGTTGGATTCCAAACAAAACACTAATCTAAACATGCAGCAACATTCTCAGAGACTAGTTAAGCTCTCTCTTACTCTCTCCCTCCCCTTGTCTTTCTCTCATTTAATGCAACATTTCTAAAGCTCTGCATGAAAAAGAAACCATTAATATCTATATTATTCTGCTTTTCATCATAAGTTTGAGTTTTATGCTTTAAACAAGCTTAACTATGGAAGGAAATCGAAGACATAATCGAAATTTTATCATTATAAAAAGAGTTCTAGTATTATACTTTAAATAAACTTATGTATGGAACAAAATCTAAGACATAATCAGGACCTTAAACCTATCTAATGAAACTATATCAGCTGTTCACAACCAGTGAACTAAGGTAACACCCCTTATTTTTCGAGCACCATCCGGAGTATTCGAGCGTTTCCAAGCAGGGTTGTTTTCTGAAAGCGCTCCACCCTTATTGCAGTTCCTATTTGTTCCATGTACTTCTCAAGATTTTTACTCACTGTTCCCAGGGCACCGACAATTATTGGTGCTACCACCACCGTTTTCAGCGACCGCAGCTGCTTAACCTCCGAAGTCAACTGTTTTGGGTACACGTGGAATTACAAAATCTACACTGGTCAGGAGAGACTGGATCATCCAGCGTTTACTCTAGCATCAACTGATATCGTGTTGTTGTTGAACGAAATTTTGTTTGACAAAGGCTACAATATTTACATGGAGAACTGGTTTTCCAGTCCAGACCTCTTCCTGCAGCTGCAGGCGAAAAGGATTAATGCCTGTGAGACTGTGAGAATGCACAGGATAAACATTCTACCCGATCTTCACAAGATAAAACTTCAAAAGGGGGAAACAGCGTACCGATGCACCTATAGTGGCATTTTCTCTCTAGTGTGGAGTGACAAGAAAAACGTTTGCATGTTATCCATGATGCATTATGCAAGCATTGAGGATACTAGGAAACAAGATGTGGACCGTAATGCCATAATGAAAGCGAGTGTAGTTGTTTCATACAATGAAGGGATGGGTGGAGTCGATCGCTCAGATCAGCTGGCGACGACACACAAATCGGTGAGATAATTTGTGAAATGGGACAAAAACATTTTCTTGTATATAGTTGATATGTGTGTCGTGAACTCACATTTGATTTAGCAGATGCTTGGCGGTGTGGGGGTATGAATTGACATTCAAGAATCTACAGTTCCGTGAAATGATAGAAGCATCAGAGCTGCCAAGGTACAGAACGTGTGGACGCTCCCACGCTGGATTCTCTCCTCACCGCATAGTGAAGGGACGTGGACATTTTCCGCGACTGTTTCCCACCACCGCCAAGAAGACAAATGCTTCAAAGAGATGCACAGTATGTAAAGCAAAAAGGAAACAGAAGGGAACTAGATACCATTGTTCACAATGTGATATACCACTGTGTGTGGTACCCTGTTTTGAACTCTACCACACTAAAGTCAGTTTTTGAATTCACATGATTGTAAATACATGAAGTTGATCTGACTTGTACTGTCGAGTGATTTTATTCAGGAATAATACAGCATGAGTGTCCTGCACAGGGTTATAGTTTAGGTAAATAAAGCGGTTGATGTAAATATACACCGAACGTTATCTTGCACTGAGAGCTGACCACAATCGGCGCGATTACCTTTGCCGCGCGCAGACAACCGAACGAGTCACCGCCGTAAACTGGTTAAAGCGGTTGATGTAAATATATGCTGAACCACTGTCGTACGCTAATTGCTGATCTCAGCCGAGATGATTACCGTCAATGCAACCTAGTTGCTTGATAAAAAAAACACCAGTTGCCATGGGGTTAAATATCAGTGAAACAGTGGGGTCGATGTAACGGACTTAGCACCACCTCCCAAATTTCAGGCCTTGTGCCTTTAGCAAAAAAGATTATTATTATTATTATTATTATTATTATTATTATTATTATTGTTCAGTAGTTTTATTTTTATAGCGTGCTTTCACTTCACTACCGAGCGCAGCTCTGTGCGCCTTGGGTAAGTGCTGTGGTTTGCTGTGATGCTCTTATGGTTACTATATTGAAAGTGTTTTGCGTAGGATGTGTGCAGTGCCCAGTAGTGCAATTTTCTGTATGTTATATATATTATTATTATTATTATTATTATTATTATTATTATTATTATTATTATTATTATTATTATTATTATTATTATTATGCCAATGATGGCAACAAAGATAGCGATAATGGTGACGAAGACGATGATGGAAGTGATGGTGGCGACGCTGCTATTTTTGTACTGGTGATGTCTATGATTACGTCGTCGTTGAAGATAACAGTGACGATGATGATGTTAGTCGTTGCCGCAATGAAGCTACAGCCAAACATTTGGACATAAAAATTAACGACAACACTGTATTATCAACGACTTTACTCATTGTAAAAAAAAAAAAAAGAAAAATTTAAATGAAGAGGAAGAAAGGCAAGAAATGAAACAAATGACAACTGGTACAGCGCAAAAAAAAAATGTAATCTTTAAAGATGGCGACGTAAACACTTAAAATAGTTATCAGGTTTCGGAAGTTAAAAAGTTTCCTAAGTTCATCATAGTAAAGAGATAAGAAATGTTCTTCGCCAAAATCAGAAGAATAAAACAAAAGAAAAAAGAAAAAAGAAAAAACAAAGCAAAAGAGAAGCTACAAAGGAAAGAATCAAAGCAAAATAGCTTTGAACTTTAGCTTCATAGATATTTTCAGAATGATTTCAAAGAACATTATTAGCAATGAATTAATGCCCCTTTCCACTATTTACTGACTTAAGAAGCGATAGCGAATGAATGTGTTGCTTTAGTTATCGTAAATAGATAATACAGTTGTGAAGAAGAAAAAGTTTTTACTGTCATATTGTTAGTGTTTTTTTCATTTTTCTCATCCGAAGACAATCTAAAAAGATTAAAGAATAAAGAGGGTATTCTTTTTTTTTTGTTTATTCAAAGACAATGAAATACTATCCATTGTGAAAGCAGGGGATAAGACTTGGTGATGATAGTCATTCATTGTTAGAGTCGTTGTTAGATAAAAAAAAAAGAGAAGAAATGGAGACGTACATAATATTCTAGGAAAATTACATGGCTCACAAAACGATATTTGCCTTTCAAATTCTGCTTATGACTAAGTCATTCAAAGGATTATGAAATTTAATGTACATATTTTATATTACATTAAACGTATGCATCATTTTTTTTCCTTCAGAAGCTCTAAATAGATAATGTGTAATAAACGGAGTTCAACAGTGTATGGCTGTAAGCAGAGAAAAAAATTACTGTACAATTAACACACGCTTTGCTAATTTGTAAATATTCATGTCTTTATATTTCGGCCTACTAATAGGTATAAGGCCTGAAATTTTGGGTGAGGGGCTACATCAACCCTAGTGATCAACAAGTACTTGTTTTATCGATCCCGAAAGGATGAAAGGTAAAGTAGACCTCGGCGGAATTCGAACTCACAACGCAAAGCCGAAAGTAATGCCGCCAAACATATTGTCCGGTGCTCTGCCGATTTTACCAGCTCGTCGCCTTCTATGTCTTTATAATCCTTTCTTCTATAGGTACAAGGCCTGAAATTTTGGGCGAGGGGTTACATCAACCCCAGTGATCAACAGGTACTTGTTTTATCGACCAACGAAAGGATGTAAGTCAAAGTAAACCTCGGCAGAATTTGAACTTAGAGCATAAAACCGAAAGAAATGCCGCTAAGTATGGTTCTACCAATTCACTGCATTCAATGTCCTGATAATGAGACTGGTTAACTCGAGTGCGCTTGTTTCCGGAAATTCTCTTGCTACGGCTTAATAGTGATACAGGGTATAGGCGATGGTATGAACAGTAGACAGCGGCATTAGATGTTTTATAGTAGAAATATCGGTCTTTTATGGCATCAATATTTGTTGTTTTATGGTGTAAATATTCTGTTATCACAAAATGAGTTCAAAACACTTTGAGCTTGATTACACATTATTTTCATTTCTTCAGAATCGATAATCTAATCCTCACAAATCTCGTTATTGAACAGAATTGTGCGGCATATGTAACCTGTAAAATCGATCAGGCAAACAATTTGTTAGAGCTCCACTAAATTTAAGTTTACAGAGTGTTCGGGATAAGTATGACGAATTTTTATATCTCCCTTTTTTTTTTTCAGGAACAATTTGCTGTATTGATGAACGGTCAACGGCGTTGGAGAGCAGAAAGATTAAAGTTGTAGTTGAGAAAAAGCTAACTGATATAGAGAATGGGAAGGCATCTGAATATTGGAAAAAAGTTATCTGTATTATGATGATTCGCACCGGGTATCAACATGCTGACATCATGACAGCTGCTCGGTGTTTTGTGAACACTGTAAAGACGTGACATGGACAGCTGCAATGGAGACTACGAAGCCGTGGTCAGCAGGAAGGGATATAATGGGCGTTCTGACTCCGTCCGTATGTCGGGATTCATCCGACAACCACAGTACAAGGTGATGGAAAATCCGTACAAGGAATCAAAGTTTTGGCTAGAGAAATGGGTACTGGAGATACTATCATGAAGCTGACCTTAAATGAGGAATTTTGTGATCACTGGTACAAGAGGTGCAAGGGAAAATTCTGACAGCCAAGGTCAAACAGAACCGCAGGATGAAGGCAAAGAAGTTCCTGAAAAAGCTGAGGTATCCTGTTGAGCGGAAGATGTTCTGGTTCTTCTCAAATGGAAAGAACTTCTGACAGGATCAATTTCACAACACTGAGAACATGTTGCTGCCTACAATCCATGTGGTGTTCCACTCACCATGAAAACCAAGTTCATTGAAACTCTGATGGTCTTTGTACGTCTCCAGTAAGGGTGACGTCATGCCGCCCCACATCTTTGAACAGAGCCTTAGGCTCAATTCAGATGGCTATGTGAATCTGCTGGAGACCGTGGTCAATTCCTGGCTGGAGCGGCTTGCTGTTGGAAGACCATATATATTGGAACGGGATTCAGCTCGTTGACATACTTCCTGAAAGAGTCAGAATCTGTTGTAGGATAATTTCTACGACTTCACCAGTCCAATTTCAGGCTCTATTGTAACCCCATGAATTACTTATGTGTGGAACGCAGTTGAGACAGACACCAACCGTTACGTCTGTAAAACCAAGGCCGAGATGGTGGCCAAGATCAAAGAGTTGTTCGAAGATCTTCCCAGGGACGCAGTGAGGAACGCATGCGCCAGGTTCCGGAGTCGTCTTGAGGCCGTGGTGGAAGCCGAGGGCAGCTATTTGAGTAAACTATTATCTTTCTAGTTGATATTTTTGATTTCTAATACTTTTATTTTTGGATCGGATATATTTTCTTCTGCTTTTATGCAAACTACCAAACGTAGCCCGAACACCATGTAATTTTTTTCTTCTCATAGCTTCTACTTGTTACAGACATTGGACTTGCAGTACCACCTTAAATAGTTTAGTAAAAAAAATCGATCCCAGTCGGGTACTTTATTTTATCGAGCTCAAAAGGTAGAAAGGCGGGATTTGAACTCCGAACGTTAAACAGCGGAAGAAATGCCGTTAATCATTTTAGTCAGATATGCTAACGATTCTACCAGCTCGCTGCCTTATTACGTTTATTGCCTCTGTTGCATTCAATGAAATATTTCTCTGTAACGCGAACTGTCTAACCGACAACTACAATTATGATCTGTGGCCATGTTATTCAATCAAGGAATATTAATATAACGCTTATTTCTACTTAGAGCGACATTGATTCATTCAGCTACGACAATTATTACAATGGAAAGAATAGTATTCATCATATTATTAAATGCAGCGAGTATTCTTATTTAATTGCAACACCCAGTACATTACTTCTGATACGATTTAATATAATTTATATGAATGCACAACGGGGCAAGGTTGAAGGATAGTTGCATAATTCACAAATTTAACTGGATTATCAATTCTCATTACTTTCGGAGTAATATTGTTGTTGTTGTTAATGTTTATACCCAGATCAGTCCCGATCGAATAAATCTGTGATCAGATAGGCTCCAGCCTTAATCTTCCAGTCCTTTTATACCTCCAGAACTGTTATCTTGTGTGACGTTCTTTTATTTCAAGACTGTGATCTGAAAGTAGATTTGACTGTTTGACTGAAAGTAGATTTAGCTGCTGTTTCTACATGTTCAAGTGAGTATATCGCGCTTAATCTGCTTGGGAAAAGCGTTAAGGGCAGGCGTGTCTGCGGAATACTCAGCAACTTGCACATTAATTTCACGAGCCGGTTCTTCCATCGATCGAGGGAATACTCGTCATTGTAAACGATAGAGTACTGATAATTACATTTCATTTGTTACATGACATTGTTGTTGTTGGCACTCCGTCGCTTACGACGACGAGGGTTCCAGTTGATCCGATCAACGGAACAGCTTGCTCGTGAAATTAACGTGCAAGTGACTGAGCACTCCACAGACACGTGTACCCTTAACGTAGTTCCCGGGGATATTCAGCGTGACACAGTGTGACAAGGCTGACCCTTTGAATTACAGGCACAACAGAAAGAGGAAGTAAGAGTGAGAGAAAGTTGTGGTGAAAGAATACAGCAGGGTTTGCCGCCATCCCCTGCCGGAGCCTCGTGGAGCTTTAGATGTTTTCGCTCAATAAACACTCACAACGCCCGGTCTGAGAATCGAAACCACGATCCTATGGCCGCGAGTCGGCTGCCCTAACCACTGGGCCATTGCGCCTCCACCTGTTACATAACATAGAACATAATGAATTTTCTGTAGCTGATAGTATTTATATTTGTAGGCTTAAACATATCTTTTACGAGATCGACTTCACTTTTATCCTTTCAGGGTTGATAAAATAAGTACCAGTTGAACGTTGCTACTTGCATGTTAATTTCACGAGCCGGTTGTTCCGTCGATCGCATCAACTGGAATATTCGTCATCGTAAACGATAGAGCAGCCGGTCATAACAACTGTAAATCGAACATCTAGTTAAGTATCTCCCAGTCAATCCACCCGTGGCCCTTGATGTGTCACCAGACAAAGCTGGGAATATTAAATTTAAAAAATAAAACATAGAGAATACACGCTAAAATTCCAAGTATAAAGTATTGATAATTATATCTCATTCATAACATAACATAGAACGTAATTAATCTTCTGTAATTGGAAGTATTTATATTTGTAGACTAAAACATATCACTTACTAGTTTCGGTCATGAGATGCGACCATGCTGGGGCACTGCCTCCAAGAAGTTTGAGTCGAATTAATCGACATCGGTACTTATTTGTTTAAGCCTGGTACATATTCTATCGGTCTGTTTCGCCGAACCACAAGGTTACGAGGACGTAAACATACCAAATACATCAACATCGGTTGTCAAGAGGTGGTGGGGGACAAAGACACATACAAAGACACACACACAGATATATATATATATATATATATATATATATATATATATATATATATATATATATATATATATATATATATATATATATATATAAATATTTATGTTTATATGTCTGTGCGTATGTGTGTATGTATATACATTTGTTACATACTTATGTATTATTGGCAACAAAAGTTATGATTTATAGGTGACTGGTAATAAAGTTACAGGAAAATAAGTCACAGTAATAAAGTCAAAATTTCGGCTTGGAAAAAAGTCACACGAAAAAAAAGAAAAGTCACTATCATTTTATGGAGGCCGGTAATAAAGTCACAGGAAAAAAAGTCACAATTGATTTATGTGATCCGGACAAAACCCCTGTAACTTCTTTTTCCTGTGACTTTATTACCGTGACATTTTTCCTGTGACATTTCTTTTACCTGCATTCATTTCATAAATAGGGAAACGAAGAATCAGTCACGTACAAGTTTGAATTTTATAAATATGTCCAGGAATATAGACGAAGTTTTTTTTATCAACGGTTATCCTAAAACATTAGCATTTGATATTGCCTTTGTGTGGACAAAGAAGACGGTAAAATAATGTTTCTGTAGAATATTTTCCATTTGTTTATCAACATCGTAAATTTTAATTAGGCGGCGAGCCGGTAAAATCGTCAGCGCGTTGGGCAAAACGCTTAGCGTCATTCCGTCTATCTTTACGTTCTGAGTTCTAATTCCACCGAGGTCGACTTTGCCTTTGATCCTTTCGTGGTCGATAAAATAAATAACAGTTAAGCACTAGGAACAATGTAACCAACTTAACCCCTCCCCTGAAATTGATGGCCTAATCAAAATTTGAAACCAATATCGTAAATTTTAATAAGGTGGCGAGCTGGCAGAATCGTCAGCACGTTGGACAAAATGCTTACCGGCATTCCTTTCGACTAATTAGGTTCTAGTTTCAAATTCCACTGAGATAGTCTTCTCCTTTCATCTTTTCTGGGTTGATAAAACAAGTACCAGTTGAATATTGGAGACCATTGCGCCTCCACATACAAGCAGATACTTAGAAGAACTCACACTTGTAAAGGTCCACAATTCTTCATCTTTGAAATTCTAACTGGTTCATCTATCTACTTCTACGGATCATATATCTACCTCCCATTAACGTTGGTCCTATACAATACCCTCACGACATTAATTTGTTTGCTGTAGTAGTCAGTTTGTAACTGTTAAAAGGAAAATTAACCACGTTGATCTCACTGGTCATGACAGAGCTTCCAAGGCTATGGACACAACCCTTTCCTCTATTAAAAAGTTAAGGAGTTACCCCGAAAATTAGAGGTAATATGTATGATGTAGATGCCAATAAATTCGTATAACATACAACATTCTATAATGTCATGTCCATAGTTAACAGTATGAAACACACGATAGCAAGCAACATATACTAGGCTAGCGGAATCAGACACCTTCATTCACTTTATATCAAAACAAGAACAAAAACAGCAGTATCATATTGATGACGTCACCTCAATATGACTACTATAAACTAGAGGGAACCAAGAACAGTGTAAGAAGAAAATAAAAATTGAAATAGAAAAAGAGAACCCCCTTTCCCGCCTTCTTGAACAGTATTTTATGAGAGTTAACGATACCGTGAAATAATTTTTCGAAACGGTGCGAACATACCCAGAACAAGTAAAGTGATGCAGTAAATGAAATTAATACAGATCATAACAATGTAAATTAATTATTACTGATTTCATTAATAAAAGTTTCAAATGAGAGAATGGCTCGTGTTTCATTTATTGCTATTGCACAAATACTTCAATCATTTTTCAGTGAGAGAATATCAGCAGTTGAAAAATTGTTCTCTCTAATATATATTTTTTAGACAATTGCTAGTGAGGACATACTGATAGGCTAACTTGTTTCTGGTAAAAATTGATTTCATATGAAGTCATTATTTGAAAATAATATCTACTGATTATAAAATGTTATGTTTTTGTGAGGAAAATATGAATGAGAAATGAGCCGTTGAGTATCTATCTATCTATCTATCTATCTATCTATCTATCTATCTATCTATCTATCTGTCTGTCTGTCTGTCTATCTATCTATCTATCTATCTATCTATCTATCTATCTATCTATCTGTCTGCATACCTGTCTGTCTGTCTGCCTACCTGTCTGTATGTCTGTCCATCCATCTGTCCGTCCGTCTGTCTGTCCGTCCGTCTGTCTGTCCGTCCGTCTGTCTGTCCGTCTGTCTATCCGTCCGTCCGTGCGTTTGTGTCTGTCTGTCTGTCTGTCTGTCCGTCTGTCCGCCCGTCCATCTATCTATCTATCTATCTATCTATCTATCTATCTATCTATCTATCTATCTATCTATCTATCTATCTATCTATCTGTCCATCTGCCTATGCTTGTGTACATGCAAGCACATTGTTGCAAAACAATTTGGAGTAAATGATACTCGAATACCAAAGGTAGAGTAAAATTTCTCTTTATTGAAGCTGAAAAGAGGCTTTTGCTAACCAAGACAAATTTTTGTCTGCTCGTCGATCTGTGTTATCACACATCAATTTGGAATAAGTGTAACACGGTTTACAAATGAACATACCGTATTACTCACATCAGTAATGACTATATCAGTGATAAACGAGAAAGGGTATTCTGTTGTTATAACAATTTTCTTAGCTTTCAATTCCGTATTATAGTTATCTCTGTCTCCAGATTTTATATTTATTTTGTTTTTTATTTCCGTTATTTGATATCTTAATTCTGTGTGAAATTGAAACAACGTCTAGGAAACATTTCTTTTCCCAATAGTCTTCAACAATATTATCTGAATTATTTTCCATCCAATTTCCTTCTTAGTCTCTACGAATTATCATGTCTCAGAGTATGGTTGCTTTATCGTTCTCTAAGGTACTGTCTGTTATATGCTTAAAACATCACATTTCTGTGAGTATTTTATAATGTTGACATAGATTCCAGGGTATGAGCGCTCCAATTCTATAATGCTTGTACGTATATTTCACGTTGTCGAAGACTTGGCGGCGAGAAATAACGCAAATAGTTGATTCATATGTTCTATTGTTACTTACTGTATTCTTATTCATTATTTGGTAATTTCCAGATTTTTTATCTTATTAAAAACGAAGAATAGAATACCTCGTGGTATTTTTTTCGGAATTCTGTGGTCCTATTTCAGATCTTGCCAAAGTCAGCATTGTCTTACATCCTTCTGTGGTCGATAAAATGGTTTACCGTTCAAAAGCGAAAGTTTGGAGGAATTTTCAGAGTGGCAAATGAGATGCCAAGTGCTATTTGTTGCACCGATTCTTAGCGTCTTGCGTGGATGCCTTTCATGAAGCACACTCTATTGTAAACATTCAGGCCGGTTCTGTAGTTTGAAGACAGATTTCTCTCTTCTTTCTACAAGTCTCGGAGACACTGAAAAAAAAGAAAGAAAGAAAAAAGAACAAAGCTCATGGACTTTGCACTTTGCTCATAACTAAAGGTTAAAAAAATTGAGAATGGATGTTCTTTCAGATCGATATCATTTTAGACACAATATTGTAGCAAAGATGCTATAAATACATATGACTATCTGAAACAATCATTTACGATAAAACCAAAGTCTTTATGGTACTCACGGGAACTTAAATATTTCATTCTTATCTAAGGCGGGTACTGGCAAAATCGCTACCACGTCGGGCAAAACGTTTGGTAGTGTTACGTTCGTCTTTAACGTTCTGAGTTCAAATTCCGCCGAGTCGACTTTTCCTTTCAACCTTTCAAGATGGATAAAATAAGTACCTGTTTAACGCTGAGTTTGATGTAATGGACTTACACCGGCCCCTGAAATTGCTGGCCTTGTGTCAAAATTTGAAAACAATATTTCGCTTCCATCTTTACGTTATGTACTTTTCAAACAGTGCTATGTATTTTACCCAATCTGTCAGATATTGTCTATGAACGCCTTTTTATTGGCATCGACTTAAGATAACATTTCGCTGAATTTTAATAATTCATGTCGTTTCCCCATCTTCCCCATATCTATCTGTTATCCAAGACAGTTTTATAGTTGTTGGTTTCCTTGAAAACAGACAACAGTTTTTGCTAGTGTTGTTCATGATTTGAACTTAATCGTGTTAGTTTGCTCTTATTCTTTTCCAAATATTATTATAAATATACAGTAGATAGTTCATAACATTTTCTAGTAGTAAATGACTCTACTTTTCGATAACAAACATAGTATTTCTGTGCCGAATTTGGTCATGTGTCATTCTAGTTGAATCAATTACAAATTAGATGATGCACACGCATTCCTTAACTACCGTAATGTTTTTAATCCAGCAGCTTCAACAAATTCACCGATGTAATTATGTAGCATTCCAACTCACTTCAACATAACATAATAATAATTTTATGCTACTGTGCTGATAATTAACCCTCTATTGTCATTTTTGTCACGGAAAATATCAGGTTGAGTATGGTTTTATATTTTTATTGCTGTTATTGTTGTGGCTTCAGCTCAAGGTCAGGGCTGATCAAGCAGATCTATGATCAAAAGCATTCCAACAATGACCAGCACCACTTTTTAGGCATCTGGAACGCAGGACTGCATGATCCAAAGTGTTTTCTTTCTTTTAAAGATGACAGTGTGTGATTTTGATCCGAGCACCCTAGTCACCAGGCGTCGCCCAGTGGTTAGTGCATTGTGCTCATCGTCATAAGATCGTGGGTTCGTTAATTAGACCGGGTAGTGCGTTGTGACCGTGAACAAGTCACTTTAGTATCACATTTCTCCAGTCCATTCAACTGACAATGAATATCGACGGACTGCTGGTGCAGCTCTCTTTCTCCCTCCTTCCATCTGTTACATCCTCGGTGTTTTACTGGGTCAAGGGTGAAAAGGTGGAAAGTGGGTTCGAATCTGCTCGCCACTACATATACACCTAAAACGACGATTGCGCATTGCTGTTGCCACACATGGAACAGTTTGGCCTGATACGAAATAAATTAAAATTTCGTCTGTGAAACGCGTTCAAAAGTAAACTTATTCCCAGCTTTATGAATGCATTTATTTAGAGTCGCTTTGATAAAGTGTAGTAGATAGGAAATGCTACCAAGTGATTATTCGCTTGCGAGCGACGGCTAAGCTTTTTAATTTTTACGTGTGTGGTATGAAGGTAACTTCATTGTTATTTCTCATAAGTCGATCGACCACACTGTTCACTCAACAGATTTATGATGTGATAAAATCATTGGGTGTCTAATGTTGCATGATATGTTTTATTGCCATTTTGTAAGACATGTATATATATATATATATATATATATATATATATATATATATATATATATATATATATATATATATATATATATATATATATATATATATATATATATATTCATAACGGGTTATAAAATGTTTATGTAAGCGTGATAAAGATCTTAACTCTAAATTCTTCATCGACCTGTTGAGCAGGTATGGAAGTTGAAAGGATAGATAAACAACAGCAGGCATAAAGAATGCATTTATATGAAAAAGTAAATTGCATATATACATTACATGATATAATCGAGTTTTATCTTTACAGTTGTTTCGGATAATCGGTATACGTACATACATACATACATACATACATACATACATACATACATACATACATACATACATACATATATATATATATATATTGACAAGGGGCAACACCCTGAAACTAGTCTGCAGATGCCAAACCAGCAGGGGGACACTGCTGACCTCCCCTGTTCGAAGGTTATAAAGGACACAGGTTTCGTGTGTCACATAGCTAGCTAGAGGCGATGGCTTCTTGGAGCTAATTCACGGCAGCTTTCGTCCTAATTTTGGGACTGCCATGTTGGCTTGGCGATAACTATATATATATATATATATATATATATATATATATATATATATATATATATATATATATATAAAACAAATGAAGGAATGGTGTCAATCCATTACAGTCGTTTCTAACAACTCATTTAATTGATTGTTGAGTACATTATATCAATTCCAAAGAAATGTTTTCTTCAGATGGATACTTGAAAATGAAGGACATTCCAAATAATTTAACATAGTTGAAAAATAAAAAAAAATTAAAAAATCCCGGAGCCAATATTTCCAACATTCTGTTGCTATTTTAGTTGACAGAATGAATTTACCAAAAAGAATTTTTTGGAGGTTAGTAGTGTATTTTTACGAGGAGAATGATAAGCGACCTCCAATGACCCAGTTATCCCTACTTATATATATATATATATATATATGGGAGAATATACAAAAAATAACAACAGACGAGGACAGGTGGTGTAAATAACAAAAGTATATATTAGTATCTTTTATATTTTAGTTGCTTCAGTTACTGGAGTGTAGCTACACGACTACGAAATTCAGTCCTTGTTGCAGTGTGGTAGCTTTTATACCTCAATAATCGTGACAGCTGTGTTCGTGGAGCGCAAGTTCATGGTAAGAATTCTCATGCTAGACAAGTCAGAAGATAGAGGCCAGATTAATATTCTTCCTAGAGGTAAAAATGGGTTTGCATAGGGTCAATACTCCTACCTAGAAAAATGCAAAGTTAGAAAAGCATCGATGACAGTAGTAAACATCCTACTAAACGGAGGGAATGGCCCTAGAATGACAGCCCAGAATTAAAATCAGTATACGATAAAAATTTCAGATATTTGTCTTAAACATTCAGACAAGCAAATTCATAATTCAGAGGTATGACATGAGGTATTATTCCATTTAAATAACCGCATGTCTATTTTAAGAGTCAGATGATAAGAATATAGAAATATAAGAATATAAGCATAAAAAATAAAATCTAAGGATATAAACGTAAAAAATATAAAAGCCTAAAAGTATATAAGAATACATAAGGGGTACCATGAAAGTAGAAACTAAATTAAAGGAGGCGATTGAAAGGATCAGTCCAAACGGCCGTTTGAGAAAAGTTTTAACGGGCTGTAGGAAATAGTCCATATCCAGCTCACTGTATAAAAACATTTACTTCCTCAGAGTTCCTTTCTCGAGGTAAAATCCAGTAAAATCCTGTAAGGCACTACATGGTGAAAGTTCAGTTTTTGAGTATCGATGAATAAGTGATATATATATATAAATACATACAGTGTACATTTAAACATATCAGAGAGATGTCCATAATAGGACATCTAACCCGCTAGAAGGAGCAGTTAAACTCCAAACCACAATTAGGGAAAATTTCGAAAGGGAATGAAAGATAAAAACATTTACCATCTATTTCCTGAACCAAGGTTTCAAGCTATTTCCAGCAAAATAAAATAATTTGCTAGGCCAGCTATCATCAGCAGGAAAGCCAAGATTAACTCATAAATACGAGGCAATACAGAGAAACATGCCTCGTGCTTATATGTTATAATTTTTCATATCTACCGCGCATGTGCAATTTATACACACACACACACACACACACACACACATATGAATATGTGTGTATGTGCCTGTACGTGTTTATGTTTTACAAAATTAAAATCTGTAGAGGAGAATGAGGAATGCATTGTGTAGTAGCAGAGCAAGAAAAAAAATATCACGATTGTTGTTCGTCTAGGAAAGTGTGTGCCTCTGTAAAAGAAATATCTAATTTCAATTTTAATTAATTTCTTTTGTGGAGTTCCCAGGTTTCTTCTTTACTTCAATTAATATATTTTTATTTCTAAACATGTCTGACGTACAATTTCATAATTCAGTTGAAGTACATTACACACACAATGTTGCCTGATGCTTGAAAATAACCAATATAGCAACAATGTCTAGACAACAGACACATACACACAAATGTAAGCATGTATGATATCTATCTATCTATCTATCTATTTATCTATCTATCTATCTATCTATCTATCTATCTATCTATCTATCTATCTATCTATCTATCTATCTATCTATCTATTTATATATATATACACATATATCTACACACACTTATGTATGTTTATATACACACATATGCATATGTATGTATGTATGTATGTATGTATGTATGTATGTATCTCTCTCTCTCTCTCTCTCTCTCTCTCTCTCTCTCTCTATATATATATATATATATATATATATATATAGGGAGAGAGAGAGAGAGAAAGAGAGATAGAAAGAAAGAGAGAGGATACATACAGACATACATACGCACTCAAATATAAATTCACAGTTATTTAATCATAGATCTTTTTGTATTTCCTAAATATCTTTTAATACCACGTTTATTTTATTACATTGCACGTATAGACAGCTTTTCATATAGTTTAATGTTTATTTCGCATACTCTAATATCGTCCAACTTCTATTTTCATATGAATGTAAAAGCAGAACTTTATTACTTGGTCCACTTTCATATGCTTTCCTCCATTCTATATAACACGTCCAAAACATTTACGTGATATCTAAATTTCCTTCCCTTTTAACCTCCTATTCAGTATACTTCAGTTTTCAACGATTTTCAGATTTTTTTCTGTAGCCTGAGAACTCATAAGTCCAACTGCCCAGCTTCCATAACGTATAACTGACCGAGATCCCAGCATTCCTCTCAACAGGACATTGGTCTGTTGCAGGGTTCAATGCCAGCAATCTTGAGAAGAGGGAGCAAGTTGATTACATCGACCCTAATACTTGACTGGTAATTTGTTTTATCGACTTCTAAGGGATGAAAGGCAAATTTTACTTCAGCGGGATTTGAACTCCGAACGTAATTAGGACACGGAACAAATACCGCGAAGTCTTTCTCCACCGCTGTAAGGATTCAACCTTTCAGTTAGATATACACATAATAATCCTTTCTACTACAGGTACAAGGTCTGAAATTTGGGGGAGAGGGATAGTCGATTACATCGACCTCAATATTTCACCTGTACTTAATTTATCATCCCCAAAAGGACGAAAGGCGAACTCGACCTCGGCGGAATTTGAACTCAGAACGTAACGGCAGACGAAATACCGCTAAGCATTTCGCCCGGCGTACTAACGATTCTGCCAGCTCGCCGCCTTAAACATGCACAAAATAATCACGATTGTTATTGGTCTTGCTTTATATTATATTTAGGTACAAGGATGGCTGCGTGGTTAGAAAGTTCGCTTCGAAATCATGTGATTTAGGGTTAAGATCTATTGCGCTGCAAATGGAACAAGTGCTTACAACTATAACCCCGAGCCGGCTAACACCTTGTGAATGAATTTGGAACCGGCTACGTTCAAGAAACTGTGCTTAGCAGACCAGATACTTTTCTCGAAAGTCTGCAACAGAGCTTTTCTTTAAAGACGCTCAAGGGTCAACTGTTGGTGTTATTCCGGTCGAGAGTGTTAGTGGATCATGGCTGTCTAGTAAAAAAGTTCGCTTTGTAATGGAGTAGTTTACAAGTCGGCAGCATCTTGGGTAAAAGTGTTGTATTATAATCTCCGGTTGATTAAAGCTTTACGATTAAAATTTGGGAGACAAAAACTGTGCTGAAGGCCCCCACACGCACGCACACACATACATAGATGGACAAATAGAAAGATAAAGATATATAAATTGTTGCAGAATATATAGGAATTTGTGTCGGACATAAGTGCATAATAGTATTTGTTTCTACCCCAGTAAATCCCATATACAACCAGATAAACTTTTTCCCCAAACGAATTCGGTAAAATAAGTGCTAAACAGAGTATTCGGATCGATATAACCAATTAAATCCCTTAAAGGCGAACCGCCAGCATGGCTGTATTCCAATGAGGAAAACCTGTAACGGAAAGAAAGAACAGAATATCGAAAATATTCATTTGAAATTTGTGCATTCTTAAATTGACCTTTTAGGAATGTCTTCTCAGCTGTGTTAAATTCGTCCTTTCATTTCCTATCCTTTGGCCTTTTAGAATAAATTTCATCCATAGACAGAATCCTATAACCAGAAACCTATCCATCAACTTCTCTATGAAAGCTATTAGCCGATGGACTTTCATTGACTTACACTGACGACTATCTCTGACTTACACTCATGCACAATATTAAATTCTTCCTATTTCAATCGGATTGCAGATCTTTGTCTAATTCCTATCAAAAGAAATAAATTTAGAGATCGATAGTTTTCAGTCGATTCTGCTGAAATACTCTTTGATGCTATTCGATAGCACATGCAAAATTCATACACATCAATCTATTTCATTTGTATCTACTACAAGACGAAATTATTGGTGACAATGAAATATTCTGTCAGATGTACACATATATGGTCTCATGCATTTAGGAAAGATTGACAAAAACACACACATATATATATATATATATATATATATATATATATATATATATATATATATATATATAACTGAATAAGATTAAAACGACTACGTAGAAGCAGAAAGTGTCAAATTAATAGAGAAACCCTGTTAAAAAGTAGCGATGTTTATATCTTGCCTAATGGTCTTAGACATACAAAAGAAAGAAATAATACAAAAATGATTTTAGATGGTACAATGAAACAAGAAACAAAAAATAACTTACTGAACAACGCTGAATACAAAGTTTCTAATATTAGTTTAATGTTGAAAGCTCTTGGATTCTTAGTGCTGAGAATTGGCAACACTCTAAAATGACTTCATACACAGCTGCAAGGTGTCAAATTTCGGGAGAAGGGAATAGTTGGTTACAATGGCCCTTGTAATTTACTGGTACTTCATTAATATCTGAAGGGCTAATGGCTGAGTTGACTGTAGTGATAACTGAGTGCAGAACGTAAAGGACTCTGACTAAATACTATATTGTTCGCATTTCCATTGATTCTCTATTTCAATAATACACACACAGTGAAGGCGTGTTCAGTAATACACACACAGTTAAGGTCATGAGTTCGATTCCCGGTGGCACATTGTGCCCTTGAGCAAGTCACTTTATTTCTCATTGCTCTAGTCCACTGAATTGGCAAAAGTGAATTGTACCTGTAATTCAAAGAGCCAGCCTTGTCACACCTAGTTTAGTTCATGAACCTAGCAAAGATGGACAGCGAAGTTGATATCATCGGGATTTGAACTCTGAATGTAACGACCGTGACTAAATAATGCAACCAATGTTTTCTTGTCAGTTTACCGATTGTGCCAATAAAAGAAGTTTAGGAGTTTGGGTTTCAATGTTAGTCACATGACAGAAGTCAATGTATAAATATGAAAACTGTACCTTCTCGTTCAAATTCTCGTCAAGCGTAACGAGCAAAAGAGACGCGCTGACGACGGTGTAAGTTATTCAGTCATCGTGCCGTATATATTTTATCACCTTAAGCTAGGAAAGTGATGACGATGGCTTCGATGATAGAGAACAAGAGAAGATTCGTGTGACAAAATGATTCAAATATGACTGCTGTTGACCTCTGGAAAAACACACACACACACACACACACACACACACGCTTACAAGCACATGCATACAGATACACACAAACACATAATGCACACACACACATGCATGAAACAGTGTAAGATATGAAAGAAAGATAGAAAGAAAGAGATGGTAAGAAGGAACGAATATGACTTTAAAAAAAGCCAATATGACTTAAAAATGAAAAGTTGCGTATTAGAGAAAGAGCCATGAAAGATGCTACATGCTTGTAATGTAAGAGACAGTGAGAGAGGGAGGGAAGGAGAGAGAGAGAGAGAGAAGGAGAAAGAAAATGGAAGAGAGAGAGAGAGAGAAAGAAAGGGAGAGAAGACTTTGCTAAAAAGAGGACATTGGAGAGTACGTGTAGGAGAGACAGAGATTGAAGCAAATAGAGAAGAACAGGAAGACAACTTACGCAATTATCTTACATCATAGTCTAGATTTGATTAAGGCTTTTGAAGTGGAACCCGCTTTATATGGATCAATTAATTATGAAATGCTGCTTAATTATATTTATATACATATTTGTATAGCTTATTTATAAGCACTTTGATGCCATTAACTACTACCTGCTCATCTTCTATTTTAATGTTTTTGGAATTACGTCTCCAATCATTTGATGTTGGAATTTAGGTTGATGTTTAGCATCGATCTGGTCTTACTTCTAATCTATTTGTATCTATTATGTACCTTTTCACGTAGACTTAACGATTATACATACATACATACATACATACATACACACTCACGCGCACGCGCTCACACACGCACACGCACACACACACTCACACAGACACACACACACATGGTTGTGTGATTAAGAACATCTCTTTGCAGCCCCGTAGTTCTGTGTAAAGTCTCACTACTGGCAGTGCTTTCCACTCAATACCCGCGTAGGTGTAGGTGGATTTGGTAGATGGAAACTAAAAAGTCATACATGCATGCATGCATACATACAGGCATACATGCAGTCATACATGCACACACACACACACACACACACACACACACACACACACACACACACACACACACACACACATATATATAACATATATTTGCCAACTAAGTGTGGTGTCCTACACAGGACAGTGCTACTGATGTTTATAGCCTCAGGAATAAATCTCCTCCAGCTGGCTAACAATGCATATTCTGTGTCCAATTGGTTTTTGCGAGGGGAGGTCATCGCTCCCAACTCTAGCCTTACATGAAACACACGGACTTGAGTTTCTGGGTGGCTACCCGCCATCAGCGTGTGTTAATCCCCAGATAGTGATGGAAACATACATACATACATACATACAAAAATACCCTGTGATGTTGAAATTCCATTCAAAGTAGATTGGATCTAAGTTAGAAACCGGGTCTTTCTCTTTTGGCGAGAAATCTTGAAATAAAACTTAATAATCACACACACACACACACACATACACACACACACACACACACACACACACACAGAGAGAGAGAGAGAGAGAGAGAGAGAGAGAGAGAGAGAGAGAGAGAGGCACACACACATATATATGTAAAGATATATACAAAGTACTGAACCTTCGGAGGGGCATTATGCCGGTAATATATACATACCTTCATAGATATGCCATCTCTGTAGAAAAAAGCCAGGACAAATCGTTTTGGGAAATTGTCTTTGGAAATTTTTCTATAATTCAGGAATCAGTGGTTGATTGCCTATTCGGTATGTACACTACTAACAGTCTTATAGATTCTGAAAGGCATTCGTTTCACTGGTTGATTTTTATACAGCTGCTTTGTAGAAGCTGTGAAAGTCTGATAATAGTTTAGTTGTCAGGCGCATATATATATATATATATATATATATATATATATATATATATATATGTATATTTATGTATATATATATATGTATATATATGTATGTATATATGTGTGTGTGTGTGTGTGTGTGTGTGTGTGTGTGTATATATGTATGTATGTATATATATGTATATACATGCAGATATATGCACATATGTATATGTATATATATGTGTATATATGCATATATATGTGTATATATATATATATATATATATATATATATATATATATATATATATATATATATATATATATATATATATATATATATATATATATATATAGAGAGAGAGAGAGAGAGAGAGAGAGAGACAGATAGACAGATAGATAGATATAAAAGTATTTTATATCAATATCTAAGCTTTTATACTTCGATTGCCATTTTATTTCTTTTACATAAATATCAGTGTCAGCTGAGCATGATATATCGATCCACATTTATAGATTATATTTGCTCTTAATGACAGTAATACTTTAACATTAGTTGAAGTGTCTGTGCGTTGATCGATGACCGGGCAAGCGTGGTGCTGAATTATCCATTATTCACGACGGAATAAACGTTTCGATATGTAGATTAACACATGAAAGTAAAAAATGTCATAATATCAGTGTTACCATAGTTAACTTAAACAGACTTTTGAAGATCTATTTGGAGTAATGGTGATATTTATTGTTCTTCTTCTGTTTTCTATGTTACCCCTTTGTTGGGCTTTTAATCTAGAATTTCAAGGTATCTATAACCTGACACTTTTCGGTTATGAATTCTATCTATGAAAATAAATTCTGCAGTCTGTGACCAGGTGAAGTGTCCTTGCGAGAATTTATAGTCGGCATTGGACTAATGATGCGGCCATTGTTTTCTTTTTTTCTATTTAATCGTCCACAAAGTAGTCGTGATGAAAGGGTTAATGAGACCATAATGTGAACATTTCTGCTTTGGCCTCTTAGAAGTAGTCGATTCCAAGACAGAAAGCAAGAAAATGAGCGGGATAGAAGGAGAAAAAGAGGAGAAAGAAAGAGATAGAGAGAGAGAGGGGGGAGCTAAAGAGAGGGGAGAGAAAGGGATAAAGAGGGAAGTAGAGGGAAATGGAGGGAAAGGTAGGAAGAGAAAGGGAAAGAAATACAGAAAATGGACAGAGAGGGAGAAAGAGAAACGGTGAGAGAGAGAGAGAGAGAGAGAGAGAGAGGATGACAGAGGGGTAACGGGAAGGAGGGAGAGACGGAGAATGGGAGAGAAAGAGAGAGAGAGAGAGAGAGAGAGAGAGAGAGAGAGAGAGAGAGAGAGAGAGGGAGAGAAAGAGAGAGGAGGTGGAGGAGAAGGAAGAGGACACAATTTCTGTACTCGATTGGTTTTTCTTTATCTTTTCCGAAAGGTCGAAAGGCAAAGACGATCTCGATGGCATTTGAATATACAGACACTTATTCACTCACACCTACACACGCACACACACACACTCGCACATACACAGAACTTGAGAGAGAGAGAGAGAGAGAAAGAGAGAGAGAGAGAGAGAGAGAGAGAGAGAGAGAGAGAGAGAGAGAGGTGGGGGAGAACTCAGAGAGCTGGAACAAGCACCAGAAGGTATTTTGTCTGACACTCAAAAGAACGTGTCATTTTACTGCCTAGGAAGAAATGATCTAGAAATTTCTATTAAGAGATTAGCTATCATTAATTATCATCAATTAGTTAAGTCAGTTCAGCGATCAAATCTTTCCGAATCTAATTTTACCTTTCCAACCTGTCGGAATCGATAAAATGTATAGTAGCAATCAAATTTTGGGGTCGTTGAAACTAACTCTTTCCCTCAAAGTCTTTCTACCTACGTTAGAATTGATTAATTAGGTAAGTCAGTAGTGCTAACGTACTTAAATAATAAAACAGATTTAATTAATAATTAGAGCTTGCGTTAATGCTTTCCACCCATTAGCGCATGCGTAGTTCTAATTTTAATTAATCAAGATCCGGGAGTTATAACTCTTGTTTTGATTAGATTTAAGCATTCAGCTAATGTTTTTGTCTTCTTCGTTGTAGATAAAACCAGTCTTCCTGCAGTAAGTTTATTAACACTGACGTAAACGTAACTAAGCGGGTGGAACCACAAGACAATTTCCGTCGATCGTTATATGATTAAACAGTTAAGCTTGTTCTAACAGCTTTCATATATTGAGGATTAGGTGTATTATGCAGACGTCACAGCATAATACATGACTTCCCCTGCATACTCGTCACTACTTCGGCAAGTACGGTGAAATATATGCTTAGCTGAGGAGGTTAAGTACAACCGAAACATTCCGGAAGTTGTCTACCTCTATTATGTAAGATAATATTGCTTTTTCTTCATCGAATAAATTTTTCAAATTGAATTTTTGATGCTCACATTCTTTTAACACTATTTTCATTATTGTTTTTTGTGCAGTTGGCGTCGTTGAATAAATAAGTTCAGTGAATTGCTTTGCATTATTTATAATTAACATCGATTTAGTTTCGGATCAACGTCATAATGGCTGCTAATTTCTAAACTAAAATATCTCTCCACAAGATTACATCTAACCTGATTAAGGACACCAAGTGAGGAATTACAGAAGCAATAAGGAAGTCTTAAAGTAGAAACTTGATATGCTAGAAATAGCAGTGAAATGTTTCTCAACTCCCACCCACCGTTTAAAAAAAGACGGAGGATACACACACACACACACACACACACACACACACACACACACACACACACACACACACACACACACACACACAACACACACACATATATATATTTGTGTATGTTTGTCCACCGCTCCACCTCTTGACAACAAGAGCTAGTTTGTTTACGTTTGCCGATCTTAGCAGTTCAACAAAAAGAATGAAAGAATAAATACCAGATTAAAAAAAAACCTAGGCACTGGGAGCAATTTGTTCAATTAAAACCCTTCAAAGCTATGCCCCAGTACGGCCGCATTACAATGACTGAAACAGGTGAAAGATAAAAAAATAAATAAAAATGGTAAAAAAAAAAAAAAAAATTCACTCTTAACCTTTCCACTGAACTCAATCTTTGTTATTTATAGACATTTAACATATGTCCAATAAATATATTCACAATTCTTTCATAAATATTCTAAAATTAAGCTTTTGTCTATATTGTATTATAATAATTATTGATTTGCAGCTGTTCTATTTTTCAACCGTTCATAATTTTAACATTCCAGGAGATTTCAAATGATAATTAAATAACGTAGGAAAGAGAAATATGGAAATTCACCTGAGAGAATTCTGCGACTTCTAATGAAAAGTCGTAGTAAACGTGTTCCATTGGAAGCTTTCGTTCCCAGAAGATTTATGTGCGTTTTAATCTTGCTTAAGAATAAAGCTATTTGGATGGGTGAAATTAATTTCTATATACGTGTCTCCATCTCTGAGACAATAGTATTTCATATTTGAATTATCATTTTGATTCTATATATTTTAAGATGTAGTTTTGTATTTTTGCTGGTAGTCATTCAAGTGAACAAAATCACATTTATATTTAGACATTATTTCCTTCTCTTATTCATATTCAGTATTAATACTGATTTCATTACAATAAATGAGATTGTGGCTAGAATTATTCAAACTATAAACTGCATTTCCCAAAAAAATAAAGACAGAAAAAAAGCAATGTTTAAATGTTTGTGTCCTTGTCCTTATTGTACAATGCGAACACAGCCAAGGTTATGTACACACACACACACACATTGGTGAAGCTATAACTATCCGTCCGCCATTTTCTATGAATTCTTGATTGTTTCTCTCTTTCTCTCTTTGTTTACCCCTCCTCCTCCATATATATCTTTAGCGTTACAAAGATGTTTTGTTGTTCTTTCGCTCAACTGCGTCTTACGCGTAATAATCAAGAGGGATGCATTCTGGATGCATTGTGTGACAGCCATGAGTGGGTTCTCCAGCTTGTGTGACATGATGCAGAACCCTGTTGACAGACATAGGGTCCTCCAGTAGCCACCCTATTGACTCAGGGCAGCACTACCTCCTCCAGGCACTTGATGTAGGCTTCCGTGTTGAGTCTGAGGCCGTGTGGGAAGATGAATGGTGGTATAACGTCGCCATCACTAGTGATGACTCCAAACACGATGATGATGACTGGATGTTTGATTTTTATCACTCTCGGTACATGTCCTCAGATTGCACTGTCCTCCGATTGACACCCATGTTTGCATTGAAGCTTCTGGCGCGGATGTCAAGCAATACAGCATATCGTTTCCAAATTTCTGGCAAAGTGAATTGCGTCATGTTTTTTCTTACAGACGGTGCCCAACTGACCATACTATACTGTGTAGTCGACAAAATCAAAAACATACAATGCACATGATGCGCGAAGTTAAAATATATAAAATGGCGATAATTTACTCATCGCAGATTTCATATAAATATATATACATATAATATATATATATATATATATATATATATATATATATATATATATATATATATATATATATATATATATATATATATATATATATATATATGTATGTATGTATATATATATATATATATATATGTATATATTGCATACATGCATACATATATACATATATATATATATATATATATTTATATATATATATATATATATATATATATATATATATATATATATATATATACACACATATGCATATATACATACATACATGCATACATACATCCATAATACATATATATATACACGCACACATTTATGTGCATCTGGATGTCTATATACACAGAATATATGCATGCATATGAGCGTGTGTGCATGTGTGCGTGCGTGTGTGTGCGTGTGTGAGTGTGTGTGTGTGAGTGTGTGTGTGTGTATGTGTATGCTTGTGTGTGTGTGTGAATGAGGGAAACTTTAGGATTCAGTTCGGTGAACATGATAAGGTGCTGATTGGTGATAATATGGAAGAGAGAAGAAAAAAAATTCTGTTTTTTTTTCCTGATTTAGATCTTTTTCTTTCAAATAGTATTGTAATTTATTCTAGTCGTTGGTTCAGAAAGAAAGAGATCTGATCTTAACTTTGAAATAAACCTTCTTGAAATAGAAAGAGGTTATGGTTGAGTGACGATAAGGCTGCTGATGTTCAGAAAGAAGGGTTACAGATGTCTGGTTGGTGGTGGAAATAAATGACAAAAATAATTAAACAAAAATATTAATATAAAAGAAATATACATAAATTAATAAATAAATAAGGAAGAAATTGCTGTTTCGGGTACTTATAAACTCATTTTTAATGAATCAAATGCAGTTTATCAAAGTGCATTTGATGTCGACATTATATTAAAGAGCTGGAATTCTTTAAGAACATTTAATTACGAGACATTAAGCTATGCATCACATATTCTTAATTCTAAAATCGATTTAACAGGACTTTGGTGCCAAAGAAGTGAGAAGAGAAAAAGAAAATGCTTTTTTTTTTTTCACAGATTTTATTCTCAGTTGTTTAGAAATAGTTCTAAAGAAACGAAATAATTTTTAGTTTGAAATTATGTCTTCATTTATTTCAGAAGTGTTTGTCTTTGATTTTATTTCTTTTCATGTTAAATTGGAATAAATTACAGATCTACGTCTCTTGTGAAATGTTTCGAGTAAGTCACCCAGGACAATTCCATTTTAATAATGCTTTGTTGTTTGCACTCTATTGAAAAACATTGAAGCGTTTCCCTTTGAGACATATGATGGGTCGAGATACTTTATTAATGCCATCTAAATGTTATCTCTGCTTGACTAAGAATTTTTACTCTCACTACTACTCACGTAAAAAATAGTTCTAAAATCATCCTGTACACTTGAAACCAATCGGAAAAATGTGTTCAGATTAAAACTTAAATCCGTGTAACACTTTTTTTTCATTTATTCTTATCTGCTTGACCAGAACAAATTAGAATATAATGAATTAAATGGAGATGCATAAACTATATAGAAAAATGAGAATATAACTAGTTAAAAACATGGAGTTGAGGGTTGGTAAATTCGATAAAATGTCAGATAAATGCATTTGCTGTAGTTATTTTGGCTCTTTACGTTTTGATTTCAAATCCCGCCTCGATCAACTTTGACTTTTATCTCATCAGAGTCAATAAAATAAGTACCAGTCAAACGTCTTTCTTCAAAATTGTGGAAAATGAAAACAAAAAACAAAACATTATTGGTTAAAAGCCACTTGTTCTCAACCACTTGTTATCATTTTTTTTACCTTTTGTTACCTATTTTACTCGGGTGGACCTTCAAAGCTATTCGATGTTTGAAAAAACCTCATTATATTTTTGTAATTAAATATTAATAGGAATTGTATAAAAAAATTGTTAAATCGTTTTGTATATTGTAGACGTATGACCAATTTATTGCACATAAAATTTATCAGCAAAATCTTATATGGGCCCCACCCCGTATCATGTGGACTTCGTTTGAAAAGCACTGGTTAAAAGCAAACAATATTTTATTGTATCTTTGGAGTGGAGTCATAACACTAATATAAACATAATTTCCAGTGCGTCTGTTTGTTACTGGCACACTCCTTCCAAGAGTTAACAAAATTCTGTTTCAATGCAGGAATCACATCATGAACTCTACAAGACAAATACAAATGTATAAGGCTAGCCACTGGACCTGGTTAAAAAGAGACGATGAGCGATGGCTAGAAGAATATTGAGCTTTATTTGATAAACAGTTGATCTAGCAAGCGGAGCCTCATATCAGTATGGGGGCCCGGTGCGCAATGATGCCGTCGAGAAGTAGGCCTCGAAACGGTGCGCATTCTCTCTTGATGACTCCATACATTGTTGGCTTCCGGTGTGTAGAGCTTTAAACTGGTAGCACTTGCATGTGCAAGTTGTTTGCAAAACATCTAAAGGATTTTATTGATTAATTTTACTTTTCCAAACTTAAATGATATGGAGAATAAAAAACAAACAAAAAAACTGAATGAAGTTAATATTGTTAATATTTATTTTGAATGTCTTAATATTCGGAATAGATAACTGGGAAGAGTTTACCTATATATATATATATATATATATATATATATATATAGGTAAAGTAAATTCCTTGGACATTACTTTTTAAAGCCCTAGAACTCATAGGGTCGGTTACTCGGTTTTCATGGCATATAAGAGACCGGAATTATAACATTTTCCCTCAGCATGAGGCTAATTTTTCGTAAGGTGAGTCATTTACAGTAGAGTGGACTTGTGTAACGTGAAATGAAGCGTTTTGCTGAAGAACACCATGCACGGGCTGATCAGAAACTTGAAACTACGATCTTGTAGAAAACACTTGAACCACTAGGCTATGAACTTTCACAATAATGTAATAACTCCGGAGAAAAAAAGGGATAAATTACTCAACACAAAGTTTTAAAATAACTTTAGGGGTATCAGATCAACCACAGTTTAAAACTGAAGTATTTCCTAATATTAAGAAGTCTTTGTGATGCAGTCTTAGTTTTGTGAAATATATGTAGTTCTCACGTAATAAGATATTTCTACATTCCTTTGTGTGTAGCTTTACTTCATATTCGATTTTCTTGAGAAAGCGTGAAAACCTGCAGAACGACAAATTGATCGGGTGAATTTCAGAAAGCTATAGATATGTTTTGCCAAGTACATCTAACCTCAGTAAAATGCAAAAATAAAAGTGTCACATACACACAGACACAGAATACTCAAACATGTATATGTATATCTATTCTTATGTGTATCTATATTTATTCTAAACATGTCTAGTCAGGTTCAAACGCAAAATATGGTGGGCATTGTAATGCATATCATAGGTAAGACATACATATTTTGCATGTGAACCTGCCTTGACGCTTAAAGAAGAAATATGCAATTGCTAATTTCCCATCACGCTGTAGACATAGCAAATAGCGATTATATATATATATATATATATATATATATATATATATATATGTACACACACACATATATGTGCAAGTTTATCGACATTTTTGGGACACTATAGTATATGCAGATTTGTATGTATCATGTGTTCAAAGGTAACTGGTAAAAACAAATAACATGTTTCAGTTTTGATAGATCTCTTTAGCGAAACCTATTCTACTGAGTTGTCAAGATAAGGATGATCGACATATCTAGAAATAGCAGGCACGTAGCAACATTGAACTGTGACTATGAATATTGCTGAGAGGGGTCATTTGATTTTATATTATTCGCATTGCAGCTATTTTTTTTCTTTTTTGCAGACATCGCTTTCCCCTTTTATATCGGAGAGCAACTTAGTCTATCAGTAAATGTATACTTTGAAGGCTGCGAGCCGACAGCATCGTTGCTTCGCCGGGTAAAATGCTTAGCGGCACTTCATCTGTCTTTATGCTCTGAGTTCAAATATTGCCGAAGTCGACTTTGCCTCTCATTCTTTCGGGGTCGATAAATTAAATTACCAGTTGAGCACTGGGGTCGATGTAATCGATTTAATCCCTCTCCGAAATTACTGGCTTTGTGCCAAAAATTGAAACCAATATATGTATATTGTGAAGGCGGCATGCTGGCATAGTCGTTACCGCACCGGGTAAAATGCTCAGCGGCATTTCATCCGACTTTACATTCTGAGTTCAAATTCTGCTGAGGTTGACTTTGCCTTTTATGCTTTCGGGATCGATACATTAAGTACAAGTTGCGTACTGGGGTCGATGTAATCGACAAAACCCCTTTCCTTGAGTGCTGGCCTTGTACCAACATTCAAAACCAATATAATCTGTCTGTTATACCTTCGGTGCCGTAACACGTTTCCATGTGTATTTACTTGAGAATTGCTGGTTGTATTGAATAGGCATAGAAAAGAAACGTATTTGTTGCTAAAATTAATCAGCATACATTTGACTGTATACCGAAAAGTTAGTCTGTTTAAATGTCAAACAATGTGTGTAGGTAGCAGAGAGATTGTGACAGAGAATTTTAACATGTAGTCAGGGATTACTGATCATATGAATCTGAAAATGCAGCTATTGAGATACCCGAGCAGAGGTTGTTTATCGAAGCGTGGAGAATGGGAATATTTCCCCGAGTTGAATTGGAAAGAAATCAATATAATGAGAGCATAGAAAATGTTGTTCATATTTGTTGGATTGTATATTGGTGAATAAAAATGTTAATTAAAAGGCAGCTTTCGAGTAAAGTAACAATGACCGGTGTAAAATGTCTTTCAGGGTATGACTTGCATAATATTTTAAATGAAGTAAAAATATTCCACCCATCCTATATTGTAGAAAAGGCAGAATATTTGATTATTTATGACTGTTTGAAAATTCTTTAATATTGAATATTTCGATGACTATCTAAAATAATTTTTTTTAATAAAGCTTATTCATTATGGGAGGAATCTTAAAGCTTGTTGCTCTGTATGTAAGAGAACTATGTCAACTCTATTAACTTAAAATTTGAATGAATATAAGTGATATCGAATATTTGCCGCGTAGTAGCTGAGTCGTAACAGCAAACAATTTTTTAAATAAAGGTTATGAATTCTGTGAAGGCCGAGCTGATAGAATCGTTACCATACTGTCAAAATGCTTAACGATATTTCATCCGTCTTTTATTGACCTCCCCACCACCACCACCATCGTGAAAGGATGAAAGGTAAAAGCGATCTCAGCGGAATTTGAACTCAGAATATAAAGATGGACAAAAATGCCCTAAGCGTCTTGCTCGGCGTGCTAACGACCATGCCATCTCACCGCCTTAACCCTTTGAGCCCTGACCTCCCGAACCTTATTTTACCACATACCTGGCACTCCACCGGTGCTACGGCATAAAGAAGAACAAGTCATTAAAGCGGAAGAAACTTGCAAAGCACCTTTTCCGACTTTCTAACGATTTTCTGCCCTACGAATACATGATAATTCTTTTTATTTTTCTAATCATGGCCGGAGACCAGCATTCTTTCGAAGAGTGGAAAGTCGATTGCATTAACTCCGGCGCTGAATTGATACTTTTTAAATAAACCCCGAAATGATGAAAAGCAAAGTCAACTTCCGTGGAATTTGAACTCAGAACGTAGTGAGTCGGAAGAAGTACCACCTGACGTTTCAACGATCCTAACAGCTCTCTGCCCAACGAATTCGCAGTGACTGTTTTTGATTTTGGCACAAGGCCAGAAATTGCATCGATTCCAGTGAATAAGTGAAACGTATTTTATCGATCGCAAAAGGATGGAAGGCAAAGTCTACTACAGCGGAACCTGAACTCAAAACCTAAAGTCGGACAAAATGTCACTAAGTATCTTGCCTTGTGTGCTGACGAATCTGCCAGTTCTCCGCCTTCAGCGAATACATTAAATTAAATTTGATTGTAATATATTTTTTTAAAAAGATGGATTCATTGATGCCAAGAAAAGTCAGTTAACTATTGCGTAAGGCAAAGTAAATACAGAAAGAATGGTAAAATCAAGAAATATTTTCGAGATCTCCAGCTAGTCAGATTAAATGATAAATATGTAAAAGGAAAACTCATTTACAACGAAGAGCAGCTGTTGAGGAAAATTCCATTCAAATTTAATACAAATATTTACATATTCAAAACAAAGTTTGATATTAAAAGTAAGTGATTTCTCCTTAGGAAACAAAATTCTTTGAGGCAAGTATCTTGATGCAGATAAACAGAAATAACATAAAATCATATGCCATTATCTGTACAACTATCAATCCTGTTTGATTACTAACTAAATTAGATTGTAAAGTTCTGTTCAAATCTTATGATAAGAAAGTATCGATCAATATAATGCGCCATACGTGATAAACAAAACGGTTACATAATCAAATATATGGTTTCTGGAAGCTCACAAATATGCTCCAGGATATCGGAGAGCTGAAATGAAAACTGTAATCATAGGTTGAGAGAAAAACACACAAAAACCAGTGCAAGTGAAAATTGTATCATATGAGATTTTAGCTTGCGGAAGATGAAATATAGTAATGCTGACTGAAAACTACATAAACAAGTGAAAAAGTTGTCACGAAGGAATCAGTTATTTGGTCTTGACAACGAATCAGAAAAGTATATAGTTATATTCAAGAGGAACATAGGCTGCATCTATTTCACCAGTCTTAAAAGACCTGTGAAAACCATAGACATGGGCCTTCCCTCCGGGGCATTCACATAGAACAAAAAGAAATAGATGTATTAACATACCTTAGGGCCACTAAATGAATCGGATTGGAGAAAGTTGGTGTGCCACACGTTTCCACTAAACTGTGCGCGTATAGACGCATTCGTTTGTATCCATCGATTTATCAATATGTAGAGCTACCTGTTTTTCAACGCGCGCGCACACACACGCACACTCAAACACACACACACATACATATATACATACATACATACATACATACATACATACATACATACACACACATACACACATCCTCTACATGCATGACGAAAATAGTTCGTTCTATGAGCCTACGAAAGTATAAGTTGAATGGAGCTGAGTCAAACTGTTACATATAAACACATATATACACCGGACGATATATATATATATATATATATATATATATATATATATATATATATATGTGCTTACCAACCACATGGTTCTGGTTCAGTCTCACTGCGTGGCACCTTGGGCAAGTGTCTTCTACTATAGCTTCGGGCTGACCAACGCCTTGTGAGTGGATTTGGTAGACAAAAATTATTGGGGTTGATTTGTTCGACTAAGCTCTTCAAGATCGTGCCCCATCATGGGCGCAGTCCAATGATTGAAACAAGTAAAAGAATAAAAGACTGTATATACATACTTACGCACGCACGCACGCACGCACGCACGCACGCACGCACGCACACACACACACACACACACACACACACACACACACACACAAACTGCTTCCATGCCTGGGAAACGAATGCCCATCACCGAAGAGATCCAATTAGATCGAAATCACGTGGTCTGGTGGCAGTTATCTCCCGCTTACAATATATATATATCAAGCGTAGAATGTGCGCTTAATGAACCAGCTGGAGGAGATGTCTTCCTGGCGTTAAAACAGCGGTGTCGTCGTCCCTTACAAAACACTCACGTTAAAGTGGCGATAAACACTACCTATATATATATATTTCTCCCTCTACCACTCTCTCTCTTCCCTTTACACCGGCATGGTCACATGCTTCCGGTCAATAATCCTTTCCTTCCTTGGCTATCGCCGAGCAAACACACGAACCACCTCGTCCCTTTCAAGTTCGTGCTTCATAGCGTTCATACACACATAATTTTTCTCGTCTGGCCGTAAAGCCTTTTCTGTTTGTTTTCCTGTCTTGTTTTTTGTCCGCCACTACATTCCTCCATGGCTAGATTTAATTTGCGTATACAAATTTAATCTGCGGTCCATGGGATGAGCCGTTTTAACGATGCGTCCTGCCCGAAGCTCGTCGAAACGCCGGTGTTAAAACGTGGGTAGCTGATGAAGTAGAATGTTCTCTATGTGGCTCGTGTGTTTTCTCGTCTACGTTTGTTTGCAATGTCCTGTACCCAGATATGCACCTATACATACAGGTGGATGTCGGTATGCACATACCTGTACGTATATATGCATATACTCATTTACTATTTGTTTATATATATATATATATATATATATATATATATATATATATATATATATATATTCTTTTATTGTTTCCGTCAGTAGACTGCAGCCATGCTTAAAGAGTTTCAGTCGTATAAATTGATCCCATTACTTTTTATTTTTTTAAGCTTGGCACTTAATAAATCAATTTCTTTAGCCATACCGCTGAGTTACGGGGATATAAACACATCAACACTGGTTGCCAAGCAGTGGTGGGGGACAAACACAGACACAAAGACGCACAAACATAGATACACATATATACATATATATACACGAAGGGTTTCTTTCTGTTTCCGTCTACCAAATCGACTCAGAAAGCCTTTGTGTGCCCGAGGCTATGGTAGAAGACTCAGACAGAGACACAGACACACATAACATCCCCAATAACGCAAAACATAAACATACACACGCACACACACATGCACATACAGACGAACACATACACACACGCGAACAAACACATCTACACACATGCGCACACGCAACACCCTGACAAATTCTAATCATACGCATACACACACACACACACACACACAAACGTGCACACATATACACACAGCATCCTACCAAATATAAAACACAAGCACATATATATATATATATATATATATATATATATATATATATATATATATATACACACACATAGAGACATGCACTGAGAGAGAGAGACACACACACTCACACCGTTCTGACCTTTAAGACAAGTCCCCCAAACCACTGAACCATGACAGACTAACCCAGAAACAAAAAAATCCTCTTGATTCCACATTGCTCTTCCTTCCCTCCCAACCAATCTCTCACACTGTCCCTTAAAATAGCAAACATTCCTTTGCTACACACAAAACAAAATGCCAAAAAGACAGGTCAGTTATTCCTCTACAATTCTTTGTAAATATTTCTCCTTCTGTGTTATATACTACCAAACAAACATGATTGTTATTGAACTCAAAATGCTTTTTACTTTCTAAAATACTTTCTTGTAAAATGTTTTAAACATTTTCTTCTTATTATTATTATCAAAGAATGTATATATGTATTTTAGTACCTTTTGTGATAACCAGTACTTAACAGAACAAAGCTCATACAAAGCTTTACATTTTACTTTTGACAATCTTTTTCTAAAAAAGTGAAACCGGTCAAGTGAATAAACAACTTTAAAATTGCATTTTCAAACCTTTCATTCATATATATATATATATAACGTAGTAATGACGCAAAGCAGTGTTCACATATAATCACAATTTAGGTTAGTTGAAATATGTGTGCCATATATTTCAACTGCTAAAGGCAAATACACTGCAGTTGCCGCGTAGAAAACATCCCTCTTATAGTAAAAAGGTGTGAAAACATCCAGTTCGTTCAATGTCGCCATCTCTCGGGTATCTCAGACACCAATGTCTCGAGTTTATTGACTCTTGTCGACAAGAGTCAATAAACTCGAAACCAGCAGAAGTGAGAACATAGCACATGTGTGTGCGAGTTATCAGAGGACGTGCAGATCAGTTACGGTTCAGTTCAGTCCATTATCATTGAAGATTTGGGTATGACACTCGTGTCTGCCAAATTTGTGCCAAAGCTGCTTTCAGCCGACCAAAAGGATAGTCGGGTTTCAGTTCACAAGATCTTCTTGATTGTGTCGAGAACGATGAAACCGGCCTTAACAGGTAATGAATCGCGTGTCTATGGCTATGATCCCGAACAAAGGTTCTGTCTTAGCAGTGGAAGCCTCCAACCTCTCTGAGACCGAAGCAATGTGAAGATACTTTTGACCGTTTTCTTCGACTAGAAGGGGAGTGTTCATCATAAGTATGCTCCACCTGGTCAGACCAGTAAATAAAGAGTACTACCACGACGCTTTGTAGCGTTTGCGGGGTGGTATTCGCCGGAAAAGGCCACAATTACATACGTACGGTGAGTAGCAATTGCACCACGACAACCCATCTGCCTATTCAGCGCAGCTTGTGCAGCAGTTTTTGGCTAGGCACAACATTCTCCAAGGTCCGACAACCACCGTATTCTCCGACGGAACTTTGTCCTCTTTCTAGAACTTGAAAGGAAGCAGATTTCAAGACGTCGAAGAAATCAACGTGAATGCGACGAGGAAGCTGCTAATTATTCCAGAAAACCTATTCCAAGAATGCTTCTGTCAATAGAAACAGCACTCGATTACGTGTGTGACTTAGGAGATTAAATGCTAAATTGGTACGTGTTGTAGTTTTGCTTTTATAGCACCAGTCTGGATTCTTATTGATCAAACCTTTTTTTCAATATACATATATATATATGCACACGTATATATATATATACACGCACATATATATACACACACGTATATATATATACAAATATATATATATATACATACACATATCTATCTATCTATCTATCTATCTATCTATCTATCTATCTATCTATCTATCTATCTATCTATCTATCTATCTATCTACATTTTGTATCTATATACTTGCTTTATATATGTATGTATGTTAATCATTTCATGAAATATTTGCGGATGTATATCCTTATGTTAACTAAGAGCAGTATAGCCGTCATACGCAAGCACGATTAATTTGGAAATGCAATATTTTCTCACTAATTGTTTTTAGGTAGGTATGTAGGACTGCGTCACCGTGGGCATCCTCTTGGCGATTCGACCGTTGATTCAGCGGAACAGAGAGAGAGAGAGAGAGAGAGAGAGAGAGAGAGAGAGAGAGAGAGAGAGAGAGAGAGATTCACCGGTACCGCATTTCAGCTGAGCTGACTGAGACAAGTAAAATGAAGTGCCTTGCTCAAGGAGCAGGGCAAAACGCGCTGGATGGTCCCGTAAGCTGACCCACAACCCTAGGACCGTGGATGTAACAGATCTAACCACTCAGCCACGTGTCGTCATTGCGTAACTAATGTGTTAATAGCTATACATGATGGAATATATCTTCAGGTGATTATTATATCACAGAAACCCACTAAAATGTTGCAGTAAAGATCCTGCAAAGATATGCTAGATTAGGTTTAAGCCAGCAGTTTCTGGAGATCTAAAGATCTTGTTGCTATGTTTCCCCTGACATTCATATCATTTATAACCTTAAATGATACGTATGTTAGAGAAACAGCAATAAGATATGATAAAAACTTTCAACAAAAGAACTGGAAGAGAAAAATAGGTACTTAAATTCACCTTGTTTATCACCTAGAGGTGATAAATTAGGTGTCAAATTCTCGAGCATAATATGACCGCTTCGGATTTACATTAAAAGTCTTCTCATAAGTCAATACTCAAGCTGAATATTAATCTTCTGGCAAGGAATTTCGTATTTGGAATACAATTAATTTTTGAAATAACGTGTGACAGAAAAGTCTTCTCCAAAAGGTCTTACATTAAAATAAATAAATAAGAAATAAAGAAAATAAGAAAATAAGTAAAAGCAAAAACGCAACGCTGATACATAACATTGCTTAGCCAAGTTTTACCTACACTAGAGAACTTAAAATTGCGGAAATGTTCTAATTTAGAATGGCGTTTGCAGTGATGAGTGTGGGTATTGTGATTGGAAGTATATAATATCAGCAATTTGTCACGGAGAATGTAAACAAGAAAGTCTATTGGCATCAAAGTCGAGTGTCACAAGTCATCTGGAAATATTTGGAACAAAACGCTGATCTTGTGAAGAGCAGAAGAAACGATAGGACGACGAAGCAAAAGATGCTAAAACGTTCTGCGTTTGTTTGTAGGTAGAATCTAGGAATTTCCAATGAAATTACTGTGGAATAGTGAAATTCGATTTGTTCGACTAAAGGCGGTGCTCCAGCATGGCCACAGTCAAAAGCCTGAAACAAATAAAAGAATAAAAGAATATATATATATATATATATATATATATATATATATATATATATACAGACACACATTTAGATATGTGTGCATGTATATGTCAGTTTGTGTGTGTGCGCATGAGCATGTATGTGCGTGTGTGTGCGCGCGTGTGTGAGTATGTTCGTGCATGCGCTCGGTATATTTATGCATTAGCACAGAAATGGAAGCTTGTTCAATACACACCCCAACAGCTGCAACACTAATTTCGTAATGTACAGGTCTAGGTGCGTTGGCTGACTTGAGAGTTTTAACACGCACCTAGATTTATTTTACTTCACCTGACTGCCAGGCAAATCGCGAGAAATTTAGGAACGCATTAACATCTCCAGTTACTTCACACTCATGCTAACTCTTACATGCACAGACACTTCCGCAGATACTCACACCCACGCTCATAGTCACACACATGCACCAATACACAAAGGCACTCGTACAGACACATAGATACGCACGCACAAACATACGCACACGTACACTCTCATACGCACACACCTACGTATACAAACAATTATTAAAATATTCAGATTTAAATTCCACAGTTTCACTTCTCGAGTTCCATGAAAGCTAAGAGCGATTCTCAGTTATTGAATCCTAAACAGCATTTTCTGCTCACCTATTGTTAATTGATTTTTATTTTCACTGATCGATCTTATTGTTGTTTAGCTCCGAGTAATCCCTCATCGGGAATCCGTATGAGCAAAATGCTTTCTTGCTAAAACCGATCTTTTTTTTTTAGGCCACCGTATACCTAAGACTACATTTTTCTAATGTTTCCTAGCTCTTTATAAAACTGGATGGCTTAATTTCAAGGAGTAATGATTGTTATATCTAGCATTGAAAGCCTCTGCGTTGAGATGACTTTGCAAAGATACGTGCGCGCGCACGGGCAGATGTATGCTGAAGAGGCTGTTATATTTTGTCCACACACACACACACACACACACACACACACTTATGTATGTGTGGGTTGGTGGGTGTTTGTGTGTGTGTATGTGCTTATATACATAAAAATGGACTCCCGCGTTGGGAACAACTTATAATAGTTTTTCCGATCAGCACTAAGGAAATTGTTCAGTGAATCAACGTGTGAGTGGTTGAGTATTCCACAGACATACGCTACTCTTAATGTAATTCAGAAGTATAATTAGCATCATAAAGTTTGATCAGTAGGAATTTTGAATTACAAGTACAAGTCAGCCGGCGTGCTTCCGTACATTTTCTCGTCTACCCAGTCTCATTCATAATGACCGTCTGTACTTTGCCGCAAGTTTGATGAGTTTCCGTAAATAATGGAGATGACTTTAACAATATCATTTGGAATAACATGATTCAACAGGATATATTCCATGGCCTTTCCTTTGATACTATTGAATCGTCGTCATGTATCGTACGTTGTCGCAGTGCGCTGACGAATTATTCTATCCTGATTTCTTATAGTATTATTTTGCCTTTCATCATTTTGGGATCGATAAATTAAGTACCATTTGCGTACTGGGGTCGATCTAATCGACTGGCTCCCTCCCCCCAAATTTCGGGCCTTGTGTCTAGAGTAGAAAAGTATTATTTCGTCCTGATTTCTCATAGTGTTTTCTTGGTAGAGATATTGGGGTGTTTTGCTACTGCCTTTCCCCAACTGGATGGTCGTTGGCGCACAAGGAACTAATGTGCCCTTCGACAGGTTTTGCTTTAGTCCTTCTTACAAGAGTTGCTAGCTACTTAAGTGGCGGGTGCCAATTTAGTCGTCGAACATCCGACCATGAAACGGGTAGTTCTGGATTACATGATAGAAGCAGTATGTCTCATTGTTTGTGATACGATCCATGACCTGACTACACTATCGAATACCCTAGGTAAAAGCGCAACTATCACAAAACTGCTTAAAGCTTAAAATACCCCCCCCCCCCCCAATGTTAGCAACGACAAAACCCTAGGCACAGAAACAACCCAGGTATCATCTGATAGAATCCATTCGTTTACAAATATTTGCTGGACTTCTGTAGCGAGACCTCAAGAAGGAAACAAACTAACAGTTATCTCAGAAGACTTCAGTTATCCACTTTCCAAAGGAAGGTGAGATTCCTCTGGCTAAGGAATACAGAAAAATTATACTTTCACCTCTGACCTCAAATGAATAGAACCCAACAACCGTGAAGGGAATCTCCTTTCACATTGATTCTATCTCAAGACGGAATCAAAACGGATTCCACAAAGGTAGATTAATAATATCGGATATCTTTGCCCTTAAAAAAACTAAAGTACACACACACACACACATATATATATATATATATATATACACACCCCTCACATCTTTATACGTACACTATATTTTATTGATCTCAAAAAGATGAAAAGTACAGTTGACTTATGTGGGATTTGAACTTAGAATTTAAAGAGCCGGAAGAAAAGCCGCTAAGAATTTCCTCCACTTTGCTAATGATTCTGCCAGCTCATCACCTTTCTAATATTTACAGAAGAGAAGAAATAACTTATAAAATATTGGTTTCAAATTTTGGCTCAAAGTCAGTAATTTCGTGGAAAAGGGTAAGTCGATTACATCGACCCCACTACTCAACTGGTACACATTTTATCGACACTGAAAGGATGAAAAGCAAAGCCAACTTCGGAGCTCTTGAACTCAGAACGTAAAATCGGAAGAAATGCGGCAAAGCGTTTTGTCCGGCGTAGTAACGATTCTACCAGCTCGCCGCCTTTACCTTGTGAAATATTAATGCATTTCGTTAATGTACAGCCACGTAATGGAATACCTAAACAAGAGTAAATATTATTCACTCGCCATACATTTGTTATATATTTTTGATATTCAATTTTTTAAATACTTACTGAGACATTTCACATATGGTCTGCGTTGCTGAATTTGCTTGTTTTAAAAAAAAACCTTCAACTCTATAAACCACCCTGGTTCCCTTTCCCCTGCTATCCTTAGTCGTTAGATCAATAATTTCAAATTATATAGATTGTATAGATTTTTTCTCCCTTCCTGCTTGTTTGTTACCAATTATTAGAAAAGAACTAGTGAGCCGTAACTTAACTTGTAATTTAGCGGAAATATCTGGAAATATCCGGAAATAACCGGAAGTTTATGTTTGCCGGAAAAAATAACATGATAGTAAAATATTGGTCGGAACTGTTTTTGTTTCATCTCAATTTCATTTTTTTATTTTTCGAGAACCATTGTCTGTTGATCTTTTGTTATGATATACATTCCCGTGCACCAAACCACTGAAATATAAATAGAATATTTTATACCGCCATTATATTCTGGTCCGAGCTTTCCTGGCTTCTAAATGCTTATTCTTGTGTGTTTGTCTTTCTTTAGATTCAAGGAAAAGGGCAAAATTTGGTCCCACCTCGCGTAGTTTTGCGTTCAAATCACTCCAAAAACCTACTCTTGGTTTGTTTCTTACAGAATCGCTAAATTAATTGCTAGAAAGGAAAACGAGAGTATAATCTTATAAGTCTGTAATCCGATGTCACCATGTGTGTTTTGTGTATTGATAAAGCTCAGTTCACTTAAAAATCGAATATAAATATCAGATCATTTGGGAATATTATCGGTAATAAAGTGATAAAGATTCCCTAGAAAGATTTCGCTTTCATTTATGTAACCTGACGAAACTGAAAAAAAAAAACAAAACAAAACAAGACAATACCAAAACATTGACATTATTCTTAAAAGCATTTTTGTGGATACAGGATGTATGAACATTTAATTATATTGGTGTCAACTTGCAAAGAAAAATGGCCCTTCTGGCAAATCAGAGAGAAACCGATTAATGCAAAGATAAAGCAAAATGAAGGACAGCTTATTAAAAATAATTTGATCACAATCTAACCATCTCATATTCCTGTGTAGATATTTCAGCTGTGCAACGTGTCCTGAATAACAGGAACGGTTTGCTGGAACTTGCCAAAGCTTTCATAACTATGAATTATAGAAACATCCTACGCTTCGATGATTATGTTCATGAACAGAAAGCAACTTAATCATACATTTGACAAATTTAGCTAGTCTCTCACTACATTATATCGATTGAAAATATTTCTCATGGTACCTACTTTTAAAATAAGCAAGATTGGATCGCAGAGTGTTAAAAATCTTTGTCAGTCATAAAGTAAGGGATTCGGTTAGCTTTGAGTCTAACTTCACGTTGATTAAAGAATTATTGGCTGCATGTGTAAATCATACGATTAAAAAATAGAATAATTTATTACCAGTGGTTCGCTTACGTAATAAAAGTCGTAAGACAACATATTGCCATATATAAGAGTGTATAAAGATATATACACAAAGAGAAGACTTATTACAGGACTTCTTACATGCTAAGAAGAGCAGTTAAACCCAAACCACAATTAGTTACAATAATATATATATATATATATATATATATATATATATATATATATATATATATATATATATATATGTATATATATATATATATATATATATATATATATATATATATATATATATATATAATATAAGTAATCTATATATATAAAAATGAGAATGTGTGTCTGTCTGTCTGTGTGTGTGTGTGTGTGTGTGTGTGTGTGTGTGTGTGTGTGTGTGTGTGTGTGTGTGTGTGTGTGTGTGTGTGTGTGTGTATCCATAAAACTCGAGAACTACGCAACCAATTTCATTCAAATTTTACACATGCCTTACTTAGGGTTCCAGTTGTGTTTTAGTCAAAAAAAATTTTTAACTTCTTGCAGAGTTCGAGCCCACGGCAACATAATATCTCCTCCACTATTTAAGTATTACGTGTCAAAAGTGAAACAAAAACACTCATGTCAAATACTTTCACTTTAAAAATGAAACTATTCCACTAACTGAAACAATCACATTTCGATACTGTAATGACAGATACTTTCAGAGAGAGAGAAAGAGAGATAGATAGATAGATAGATAGATAGATAGATAGATAGATAGATAGATAGGTTTCTTTATTAGCCACACAGGGCTCAACACAGAGGGGACAAAATACAAATGTAGAGTTTTTCTTTTCGAGGGGGTCGAAAACAAAGCAGAAAAAAAAACAAAAGTGGGGACAACGATGAAAAAAAACATCGCAAAACGTTTGGGGTATTTACAAAAAATACGAAATAATACAAAAAATTCCCAATAAATGGGGAGGTTATCCGTGGAAAGAAAAACCTACGAAAAGACCACGGTAACCTCGGTCTTTAGCGTCACAGTTTGTTAACTAAAATTTCTTTTATTTAAGCAAGAAACGTGAGTAACTCTCTGTTTACAAAATTTTAAAACGTTTTATAGAATCATGGTCAAGGTGGCTTCGTCATTTATACGTGCCATTCTTGCTACATGTATCCATCTTTTTTCGAAACATTTGCTAGACAACACTTGCCTCTCTACTCTCACCTTCCTTTTCAAGTGATACTTGAAAAAGTTGATGAGAGATTGACCAGAGAGGAAAGTATTTGTCTCTAATCCTTTCAGACGCGTCCACCAGATGCATTCTTTGGCCATAGCCACAAGTACGATAAATACAGCTCTTCCTTCCCGTTTAAAGGAAGGAGGCGTGACGATATTGACGATACACTCGGTTGATAAACCGACTCGTCCCACACGTGACAGCAGTCGTTCGACATAAGCCCACAGCTCCGAAATGGTTGGACACTGCACGAGTGCGTGCAGAACGGTTTCATCGCTCTGACCGCATCTCGGGCAGGTCGGCCCCGCATTTCGCGAGCCGTGTCTATAGAGCTTATCCCGAACGGGTAGCGCCTCTCGGTAACACTGCCAGGCCAGGGATCTCTGGAAGTTGTCCATAGGTCCCGGCCCGAAAGTCGTCCTGAACAGGCGGGTCAGGTATTCCTCGTCGACGCCCAGGTTCGCCCCGAGATCGTCGTCGTACCTGCCCTCCACTAATCCCCTATAGAATGACTTCGTTGTGATGCAGCCGCTCAAGGTCGACCCGGGACGGCAAAGTTGTTGCAGAGCAACGCGACACTCACGGTGCCATTCGCCCTTCCTCGGCCTCTTTTTGATCCACGACTGCAGCTCGGTCATGGAGACGAGCTGCGGGAAAGCGCGTCGCACAAACGGCGACCACACCTGCTCACCGTCGTCTATGTAGAGCCGGAGATGTCGCAGTCTCAGCGCATGTCTGCGCATCATCAACCACGGCATGCCCAGCCCTCCTTTCAGCGGGTGTTGGCAACAAACGGATCGCCTCACCATCGGAACGCTTCCTTTCCACAAAAAGCGGAAGAGGATGCGCTCCATTTCGGTGATGGCGCGATCGGGACAAGGCACGACGGTCAGGCGGTATTCGATGACGGACGCGATGTACGCGTTCGCCACCTCCGCCCGACCTTTTAGGGACAGCTTCCTCTCGGACCATTGCCGGCAGAGAGTGGCCACCCTACTCGTTATCTCGTCCCAGTTCTTCTCCGTTTGCAGGTCCGGACCGAACCAGACTCCGAGCAACTTGACCGGACCGTCCGTCCAGCGTCCCACTACTGAGGCGCTGCCGGACGGTATGGGCTTGCTTCTCCAGGTGCCGAGCAGCAAACCCACCGACTTATCCCGGTTGATTTTCGCTCCCGTCACCGCTTCGTAGTCTTTCAGCGTCTCGCCGACAAGCTCGATGTGCTCGTGGCTAGACGCTGACGGTGACGTCGTCCGCGTATGCCGACACGCTCGTCCCGCACCCCAGTTCTCGCGGGATGTCCCTCAGCGTCGCCAGCTTCCGCAGTAGTGGCTCGAGAGTCAATACGTACAGGAGCGGCGACAGGGGGCATCCCTGACGAACCGAACGTGCAATGTCGAAAGGTCCCGATAGACGTCCATTGACGCGAACAACCGAACGGATGCCTGTGTACAAGGCAGCCATCCAGCCGCGGAAAACGGGACCGAAGCCGGCCGCTTCGAGGACGGCCTCCAAGTATCGATGGTCTACCCTATCGAAAGCTTTGGATTGATCCAAATTGATCAGGGCCCCACCCATGCCAGGTTCCTTAACTACCCTCTCTATGATGTAGCGCATCAGATGGAGGTTGTCATGGATGCTCCGACCCGGCACGGCGCACGTCTGCTCCGTGCCGACCAGTTTCTCGATGACAAGCGCCAACCGCTTGGCTAACACCTTCGCCAAAATTTTCATGTCTGCATTGAGCAGAGTGATGGGCCTAAAGTTATCTATGGCGTCCCCCTTGTTTGGATCTTTCTTCAGCAGCGTTACCGCTCCTCGGCTCACAAAACCGGGAATGCTCCCGTTCTGCTGCCAGTTGCAGTACACGGCCGCCAAGACTTCTCCAAACAAGTCTGGCATACAGTTGTAAAGCTCGTAGGGCAGACCATCCAAACCCGGAGATTTGTCCGTCGAGCAACCCGCCATCGCGTCCCTCACCTCCTCCGCCGTGATGACCCCTTCGCAGCACTCCGCCTCTCTTGCCGAGAGTCGTGGCAAGCTATGCAGGTAGGCACTAAAATCCACCCTACCTTCTCGCTCGTCACTCCTCCCGAACAGTCGGGAAAAATGCCGCTGAAACGCCTCGCACATCTTGCTCGGCTCGAGCAATTCGCGTCCCTGTTCGTCTACCAGAGACCGGATGGTGGCTCTGTTACCCCGCTGCGCCTCCGCCACCCGGGCCTCTCGTGCGGCTCCAACACCTTCATTCCTCAGAGCACGCATCCTTGCCCTGACAGCACACCCTTCGTGTTTAGCATTGAAGTGTTGGTCGAGGGCCAACCTCGCCGCTAAAACGTCGGATGCGATGCCACTTCGCAATGCCTCTTCTAACTTTATCACTAGCTCCCCCTTTACTCTGTTCCTCTCTACAGCTAGTGCCCTGCTATACCTTATTGCTTCCGCCCTTACTGCTCTCTTGAGGGCAAACCACCATTTGTTGTTGACGATGGCTCCCGTCAAAGCCCTCTTTACTAACGTGCTAATCCGGTCTCTGAAAACCTGTCTCGACTGGAAAGACGCGTTTAGTTTCCAGTAACCGGGACCCTGCCTATGTGCCTTATCTAAGTCTAGCGTACACGTCACAAGTTTGTGATCCGTGTAGCTGACTATGTGGAACTGTGGACATCCTAAACTATCTCTATCTCTTGTCCTACACACTATCCTATCTAGATACGATCTCGACGACCCAATGCGGTTGCTCCAAGTCCACGTTGGCACATTTGGGTGGTCGAGTCGGTACCTGTCAGACAACTGGAAGCGTCTGAGCAGGTCTATGAGGCCTTTGCATCCTCTTCTAGTTTTGTCACTCCCCACGTAGTCTAGATGCGTGTCCAAGGTAGCATTCCAATCCCCCACTAAAAGTAAGGGACGAGACGTTCCCAGGAATACTTCTAGACGTCGAAAGAAGTCTGACCGACCTGTTAAAGGAGGCACATAAACTGCCAGCAACCGAAAAGCGCCTCCATCGCTGCCGTCCACATCTAGGACAACCAGTCTACCCTCCGGGTCCGTAAATATCGTCTTTACTTGGAGATCCAGACTCTTGCGAAAAAGAACCGCCGTGCCACTACCGCCCATCCTCGGCAGACAGGGAGAAAAATAAATGTTAAACTGTCCGCCAAACATGGACTTTAGGACCCGCGGTTCATGGAGTCTGGTCTCACTAATGGCTATGATATCCAAATTGTGTGACTTGATGTCATTTAAGAGGTACCCTTGTTTCCAAGGGGACCCTAAGCCACGCACATTCACACAACCAATCTTCACCATGATTCTATTTATACGTGTGCTTTAAAGCACAAAACAAAAGAACAGAAAGTTACTTACCGTTCGAAAGTTTTGTTTCCTCCTTGGATTTTTCACCAAGGAGGCTATTGTACAATTTCTTGCACAAATATTTCTGGAATCCCCCTACCGAGTTGGGGTAGAGGGATTTTATTGTGTTGTGTAATGCTGGTGTTACATGATAAATTTTGATATGTTTTGGCGGTGTTGTGCGTGGGTGGTTGTTTGTTTTGATGTCGTTATTTGTGATGTTTGTTTTAGAGTTGATGTAATTCATCAACTCTGTGTTTGTAGTGTCTATTGCTGTTAGCATTGTTTTTGGTGTGTTAGCATTGGTGTTTATCGTGTAGGCGTTGGGAGTGTTTTCGGGAGATGTGAATCTCCCTTTCTACTCTCAACTTCCTCTTCAGGTGATACTTGAAGAAGTTGATGAGAGATTGCCCAGAGAGGAAAGTCTTTGTCTCTAGACCTTTCAGACGCGTCCACCATACACATTCTTTCGCCATAGCCACAAGTACGATGAAAATAGCTCTTCCTTCCCGTTTAAAGGAAGGAGGCGCGACAATATTCACGATAGACTCGGCTGATAGACCGACTCGTCCCACACGCGATAGCAGTTGTTCGACGTAAGCCCACAGCTCGGAAATGGTGGGACACTGTACGAGTGCGTGCAGAACAGTTTCGTCGCTCTGCCGGCATCTCGGACAGGTCGGCCCCGTGTTTCTCGAGCCATGCCTGTAGAGCTTATCCCGAACGGGTAGTGCTTCTCGATAGCACTGCCAGGCCAGGGATCTCTGGAAGTTGTCCATAGGTCCCGGCCCGAAGGTCGTCTTAAACAGGCGGGTCAGGTATTCCTCGTCGACGCCCAGGTTCGCCCCGAGATCGTCGTCGTACCTTCCCTCCACTAATCCACTATAGAATGCGTTAGTTGTGATGCAGTCGCTCAAGGTTGACCCGGGTTGTTGGAGTTGCCGAAGAGCAGCGCGACACTCGCGGTGCCATTCGCCCTTCCTCGGCCTCTTCTTGATCCATGACTGCAGTTCGGTCATGGAGACGAGCTGCGGGAAAGCGCGCCGCACAAACGGTGACCACACCTGTTCACCGCTGTCTACGTAGAGCCGGAGATGTCGCAGTCTCAGCGCGTGTCTGCGCATCATCAACCACGGCATGCCCAGTCCTCCTTTTAACGGGTGTTGGCAGCAAACGGATCGCCTAACCATCGGAACGCTTCCTTTCCACAAGAAGCGGAAGAGGATGCGCTCCAGTTTGGTGATGGTAGGGTCGGGACAAGGAACGACGGTCAGGCGGTAGTAGATGACGGACGCGATGTACGTGTTCGCCACCTCCGCCCGACCTTTCAGGGAAAGCTTCCTCTCGGCCCATTGCCGGGCTAGAGTGGCCACCCTTCTCGTTATCTCGTCCCAGTTCTTCTCCGTTTGGAGGTCTGGACCAAACCAGACCCCGAGCATCTCAACCGGACCGTCAGTCCAACGTCCCACGACGGAGGCGCTACTTGACGGCATGGGGTTGCTTCTCCAGGTGCCGAGCCGCAAGCCCACTGACTTATCCCGGTTGATTTTCGCTCCCGTTACCGCTTCGTAGTCTCTCAGTGTCTCGCCGACAAGCTCGATGTGCTTTTGGCTAGACACTATGACGGTGACGTCGTCCGCGTATGCCGACACGCTCGTCCCGCATCCCAACTCTCGCGGGATGCCCCTCAGCGTCGCCAGCTTCCGCAGTAGTGGCTCGAGAGTCAACACGTACAGAAGCGACGAGAGGGGGCATCCCTGACGGACCGAACGTGCAATGTCGAAGGGTCTTGATAGATGCCCATTGACGCGAACTACCGAACGGATGCCTCTGTACAAGGCAGCCATCCAGCCGCGGAAAATGGGACCGAAGCCGGCTGCTATGAGGACAGCCTCCAAGTATTGATGGTCTACCCTATCGAAAGCTTTCGATTGATCTAAATTGATCAGGGCCCCACCCATGCCAGGTTCCTTAACTACCCTCTCTATGATGTAGCGCATCAGATGGAGGTTGTCATGGATGCTCCTGCCCGGCACCGCGCACGTTTGCGCCTTGCCGATCAGTTTCTCGATGACAAGCGCCAACCGCTTGGCTAACACCTTGGCCAAAATTTTCAAGTCTGCATTGAGCAGAGTGATGGGCCTAAAGTTATCTATGACGTCCCCCTTGTTTGGATCTTTCTTCAGCAGCGTTACGGCTCCTCGACTCACAAAACCGGGAATGCTCCCGTTTTGCTGCCAGTTGCAGTACACCGCCACCAAGACGTCTCCAAACAAGTCTGGCTTACAGTTGTAAAGCTCGTAGGGCAGACCATCCAAACCCGGAGATTTGTCCCTCGAGCATCCCGCCATCGCGTCCCTCACTTCCGCCGCCGTGATGGCACCTTCGCAGCACTCCGCCTCTCTTGCCGAGAGTCGTGGCAGGCTGTGCAGGTAGGCACTGAAGTCCACCCTGCGTTCTCGCTCGCCATTCGTCCCAAACAGTCGAGCAAAGTGCCGCTGAAAGGCCTCACACAGTTCGCGCCCCTGTTCGTCCACCAGAGACCGAATGGTGGCTTTGTTGCCCTGTTGCGCCTCCGCCACCCGGGCCTCTCGTGCGGCTCCAACACCTTCGTTTCTTAGAGCACGCATCCTAGCCCTGACAACGCACCCTTCGTGTTTGGCGTTGAAGTGTTGGTCAAGGGCCAACCTCGCCGCCAAAACGTCGGATGCGATGCCACTTCTAATTGCCTCTTCTAGCTTCTTAACTAGTTCACCCTCTACTCTGTTTCTGTCTATGGCTAGTGCTTTGCTATACCTAACCGCTTCTGCTTTTATTGCTCTCTTGAGGGCAAACCACCATTTGTTATTGATGATGGCTCCTGTCAAAGCCCTCTTTACTAACGTGGTAATCCGGTCTCTGAAAACTGGTCTCGACGGGAAAGACGCGTTTAGTTTCCAGTAACCGGAGCCCTGCCTATGTGTCTTATCTAAGTCTAGCGTACACGTCACAAGTTTGTGATCCGTGTAGCTGACTATGTGAAATTGTGGACACCCTATGCTATCTCTATCTACTCTCCTACACAGTATTCTATCTAGATACGATCTCGACGACCCGATGCGGTTTGTCCATGTCCACATTGGCGCATTCGGGTAATCGAGTCGGTACCTGTCAGACAGTTGAAAGCGTCTGAGCAGGTCTTTGAGGCATTTGCATCCCCGTCTATTCCTATCTCTGCCCACATAGTCTAGATGCGTGTCCAAGGTAGCGTTCCAATCCCCCACTAAAAGTAAAGGACGAGACGTTCCTAGGAATACTTCTAGACGTCGAAAGAAATCCGGCCTACCTGTTAAAGGTGGTGCGTATACTGATATGAGTCGAAAAGCACACCCATCGCTGCCATCGACATCCAGAACAACCAATCTACCCTCCGGGACTATGAATACTGTCTTTACTTCGAGATCCAGACTCTTGCGAAAGAGTACCGCCGTGCCACTACCGCCCATTCTCGGCAGACAGGGAGAAAAATAAATGTTAAACTGTCTGCCAAACATGGACGATAGGGCCCGCGGATCATGGAGTCTGGTCTCGCTTATGGCTATGATTTCTAGTTTATGTGACTTTATATCATTTAGGAGGTACCCTTGTTTCCAAGGGGACCCCAAGCCACGCGCATTTACACAACCAATCTTGAGCATCATTTTGATTTGAGTGTTAAAGTTTTATAAAGAGAGTCACTTACCGTTTGAGAGTTTTTGTGTCTCCTCCTTCGGGTTTTCTTCGAGGAGATCACTATATAGTTTTTTCGCCAGGTATTTTTGGCATTTGCCAACTGCCTTTGGAAAAATAGATTTTAGTGTGTGGTGCAGGGTTGGTGTTATGTGTAGTATTTTGATGTGTTCTGGCGGTGTTGTGTATGGGTGGTTGCTGGTTTTTATGTCTTCGTTTGTTATGTTTGTTTTTGTGTTGATGTATTCCATCAACTCTGAGTTTTTTGTGTTGATGGCAGTGAGCATTGTGTGTGTACTTGCTTTTGGGGTTTTGTTGCTTGTGTTGTAGTTGTGTGTGCTTGTGTTGGTGTCTGGAGTGTTTTCGGGAGTTGTGTATCTCCCTGCTTTGTTTGTGTTTGCTTTTCTTTTCTTGCTCCTCTTCCTCCTTCCTTTCTGGGCTATTTGCCATTCCTCATTACTTTCATCTTCCGACGAAGGTTCTGAGGAATCGGAAGGGGGTAGGGGCAAATTGTGAGCGTCTGTGTGTGCTTGTGTGAGTGGTTGTGTTGCTGTTTTTGTTGGTGCTGATGGCTTGTTATTTGTGTGAGGTGTGTGTGATGTGGGGGAGGGGGAAACAGTCTTGGAATTTTCTTTCTTTTCCCCTGCTTCCTCACTTGTTGTTTTTGCAGATGCTGTTGTCTTCTCAGTTGCCAGTGTTGCTTGTGTTTCTCTTGTTTTGATTGTTGATGGTGGTGTTGGTAGTAGGGTTTTTTTTCCGGGTTTTGGTGGTTGCCCTTGTTGCTTTTTTTGGTTGGCGGCGGTTGGGCAACTGTCCTTGAGGTGTGCCTCGCTGCCGCATACATAACAACGTGGCCGCCTTCCTTCCACCACTACATATAACTTGTGGTCCTTTGCCAGTTGGATGTGTG